>NC_016480.1:1128677-1136224 GCF_000227115.2 Naumovozyma dairenensis CBS 421
TATTTACACTTGTAGGTGCTGTATTATTATTGTTATTATTAAAGTTCTCCTTTTTCATTTGTTGTTGTGGTTGCTGTTGAGAATATTTCTGTTGTACTTGTCGTTGGTATGATTCATATGATGTTGGGTCTGCGCGTTTAGATAAATTGTGCTGGTTCATGCTTACTTGAGGTTGCATTGAAGTGTGGCCCTGACTAGTTGGGATCTGTTGCTGTTGATATTGTCCTTGAGGTGAAGGTTGTAAATTATCTTGTTGTTGTTGCTGTTGAGAAAGTTGATGAAGTGGATTTGGAACCATCTTATGATTTGATCTATGTCTCCTTGATTTCTCATTTGGTGGAGTTGGATGACCATATCCATGTAAGTTAGTTCTCTTATTTATTGTTAAATCCCAACCTCGACCTCCATTTAATTTCATCCAATCATATTCACCATCCATTGTTTCTCCCATTTCATCTAATGCAGATAATAATAATTTCCTATAGCCTTGATAATCTGGAGTTTCTTCAAAAGTCAAATTTCTAACAATTTCTAAATAACGACCAAATTGAACAGGTAAACCTTGGGCTAAATCATAAACATTAGTAGTTCTCTTTTTTTCTCCAATTTTTTCATATTTTTGTTTATTATTTGGAGCTTTCAAACCTTGCCATGGTAATTGACCTCTTAAGAAATAAAAAAATACATGACCCAATGCTTCCATATCATCTCTTCTTGATTGTTCTCTACCTAAATGAGTATTAATTGACATGTATCTTGCCGTTCCACTTAAAGATTTTTTTTCACGATAAGGTATATGTTGTTTTGTCTTTGGATCTCTATATTGTTTTGCCATTCCAAAATCAATCAAATGGATAGAATTTTCATCAGGTTGTCCTGGTCTACCAATCAAGAAGTTATCAGGTTTAATATCCCTATAAATCAAATCATGAGCATGTAAATCTTCAATTAAAGTTATCATTTGAACAGCAATTTGAACCACAGTTTTCACAGAAAATCTTCTATTACACCAATCGAAAAGATCTTCTAAAGAGGGACCTAATAGATCAATAACTAAGATATTATGTAAACCTTCTTGACCGAAATAATAAGCTAATGGAATATTAGGGGTTCCTGCTAATAACTTGTATGTTCTATATTCATCTTTCAATTGGGGTGCTTCAGTCTTTCTTGGTTCGAATTTGATTCCTACAGGTGTTCCATTGATCATGTTGATACCTTCAAAAATGACACCGAATGAACCTTCACCTATTTTCTTTCCTATTTTGTAATGTAGCCCTACTATAGTGGAATTATCATCGTGGGATCGTTGCTGTTGTTGTTGAGATTGTAATTGGGCTTGATGTATTTGAGTTGAGTTTGGTATGTTTGTCAAATTGTTTATGGCCATTGCAGAGGGGCCTTGGACATGAGACATCGTTTGCTATTAAAAATGAAGAAGTGGAATTTTTTGCAAAAGGGTAAACTAACCTGGTTAAATGCTTTTTTAAAAATAAGTAATATTAATGGTATATAAGATAGGATTGAAGGGTAAAGATTTCTGATGTTATTTGTCCTTCCTTGTTTTCTTTGGTGTCAATTCTTCTTATATGTATGAAAGAATGCTCAGAGTTTTTAAAAAAAACTAAGGTGTCGTAGTTAATCAGAAAAAACAGTATGTTATTATTAGGTAATAAACACCCTTGCTTACATATATGTAAATATATACGTATTAATAGTAACTGTGAGTGCTTTTTGCCAAGTACTAATGTACTAATTGAATTGGTTTGCTATGAATTTATCCTCTAAGAAACAAAAGTCGTTGTTTTGGTTTTTCACAAATTGCCTTTTTTTGTTGATTTGCTCTAACTTGATTTTTTTTCCCGGTTTCCCTTTTCGGAAAAAGCGACACCTTCTAGAAATCGTTTTCTACGTTGTGTCGCTCGACTGATAAAGATGTGACATTATATACACCCGAGTGGGGGGTAGTGTTTTGTAAATATAGTTGTCATATGTAATGTTCTTTTTAGTATATATCGGTAAATTTATTTGTTTGTATGTGTGTGTGATATTATTCCTCATCACTAGACATATCGAAGATATTTTCGTCTACGCCGGAATCTGTAAACCAAAATTGGTCCGATAGTTTATTTAGTTCTGTAATTGGATTTTCTTCTTGATTAGTGAAATTATGCTTGCTTGTTGTCGTAGTAGTATAATGATTACTTTTCATTTCCTTTTCATGCTGATAATTATTGTAAGGAGTGAAGACCGAATTGTTTGGGTCTTCATTTGGATAAGCTAGAGATACCGATTGATGGAATCGTGCTGGGTTTAGTATGTGGAAATTATTTGATATCTTTTCAGAGAAAAAATTTATTGGCGCAGATTTATGCCTTTTTTGTCTCTTAAAGTTATTGTTAGTGGGTGCATATTCCATATTATTACTATTAGGGTGGGCTGAGGTGGAATTAGTTCGAGGATATTGTTCACGTTGTTCCATATTTAATGTGGAAGTATCATCATTAGTATATTGTTCTTCCGAAGAAAGTTGTTCAGGTTCACCTATTATAAAGGGATCTGAAGAGTCTATGGATACGTGTTTCCTTAATTTATTGGATGGTTCTATAGTATAGTGTTTCATGCTGTTACTTAATATACTTTTAGTACTAATATTGGGGGTGGGAGTCGCGGAGAAAGGGTTACTTGAATTGAAAGATCTTGGGGAATAAGCTGGAGACATGTATGCTGGGCCGTTAATTTGGCCCTGTAGCTCATGTTGTAGGTGAGTTGAATTTCCAATTTTAGTGTCTTTGTTTTTGGTATTATCACCATAATGATAAATTGGTGAATAAATCGTCTGGGAAGTACGTTCCATTGTTTCTTGTTGGTTATTTATAGGTATTATGTTTAGTTTTAAGAGCTTTCAGTTCACAAAGTTCACAAAGAAAGTTCCCTGAAGACGAACAATAACTGATATACTAGTCATTTCGAGCAAGAAACGAGATCCTGTTATTTATATACGGTTATGCAAGTTTGGCTTATAAATAGTTATCTGTTACTTAGAGCCGGATGTTATATTCAATCATCCATGCAATACTACCCTAAAGAACCTTACACCCCTTACTACATACCAAAGAACGGTACCGATAATGAAAAGACTATTGCAACATACGTAAATACGTGGATAACCTGACTGTATTAAGTTATTGCCACTCAGATTACCAAATAGATATTGTCTTTGCAATTTGTACTTTAGCCACGTTTTTCCCCTAATGTGGTAGTCAAGCTATTATTGTTAATTTTAATTAAACGGAACAATTTTAAGCTTTGCCACGGATGTAATAAATAACTAATATTACATCCGTACCCCGCCTCCATGCACGTGGGTCTTGAGAGAACAAAGCACAGAAGGCCCCTGTTACAGCCGTGCCTCGGAGTTTGCGCCACATGAGACGGGCGGCGGGTCAACTGGACCCCCACTCAAGGGATCTTGGAAGACATCGTTCGCGGCTACACTCTCGAATAACGCTTCTTGTCCTTACTTCCCCACGTTTTATTCCCATACCCATTTCCCTTCCCACTGGCCTCCTGACCTGTTGACCTGTTGACCTAACATCCACATACCCTTGCGACGAACTTACGCTAATCACCCCAAAAAGAAAAATTGGAGAAATATGACGCAAATAACTCGTATATTATATTATATTATGCCATGCCATGGCATGTCATGTTATGTTACACTGAACGTATATTCGTTCATTGTCAACTCTCAAGATAATATTATCTATATAGAATATATCTTACCCTACCTTACGTTGCTTGATGCTTGCGGAAATACATACTGGACACTCTTCAAATAGTTGATCGATATAATAATAGTAGCGGCTATATAACAGGAAATGACACAGAAAATAAGGTTCAAGTCACAAAAACACTCGATTACAGTTCCAGTACATGGGTGATTCCAGTAAATAATTGCAACCAAGAAGAAAAATGACAGCAATTGATGATACAAAGAAAACTACACACTATTGCTCATCATCAAGACAACAGCAAATAGTTTCATTTGATCTTAAAAGATCAGAAAACTGTTATCCAGAAAATTACGAACATTTAGAGGGAAAATATTCCAAATTTTTATCAAAAAGAGAGAAAAATAGAAAGGTAATCACCTTCTGGTCAGAGGATGAATTCGATCCCACTCATCTACAATTATCTGGTGGGATGCCTAATGAAGGTTTTTTCCCCATTGAATCAATTGACCTAAATGTTTTGAATTCTCCCAGTTGCAAAATTAATAACACGTCTGATTGTACTACTTCAACTGATACCGATAGTTTATCAAAAATTCATGTTACCAAAAGATTCCCCCAAGAACTCCCTTTATCTATGTCACTACAATATTCTGAAACACAAGGCATGAAACCATTGTTGGATTTCATCAAGACATTCATTACCAAATTAAATAATACACCACCATATAATGAAACGCTTTATGATATCATGTTAGCAAATGGTTCCAGTGATTCCATGTTCAAAGTCTTTGAAACTTTATGTGATGAGTCTACAACAGTATTGATGGAAGAATTCACTTTTGTACCAGTCATTTCAAATGTAATGGCTACTGGAGCAAAATGTATCCCATTGAAATTGAACTTGAATTATGAAGATCAAGGTATTGATATTGAATATTTAGAAAATTTATTAGATAATTGGGGGGGAAAGAGTAATACAAAACACTTATCTAAACCAAAAATTTTATATACAATTTCAACTGGACAAAATCCAATTGGAGTCACATTATCAATGGAAAAAAGAAGGAAAATTTATACCATTGCACAAAGACATGATTTGATCATATTAGAAGACGATCCTTATTGTTATTTGACTTTCCCAAAATATAATCAAAAAAATAACAACAACGACAAACAAGATCAATTAAATCCATATTTTGATCCAAATTTTACAATTGAGGATTATTTAAGGGAAAGGTTTTATAAATCTTTAATCACTTTAGATACTGATGGTAGAGTGATAAGATTGGAAACATTTTCTAAAATATTTGGTCCTGGGTTAAGATTAAGTTTTATAGTTGCGAATAAATTCTTAATTGATAAATTCGTCGTATTTTCGGAATTATCTTCAAGAGCACCCAGTGGAGTTTCACAATCTTTTGTATATTCCACTATTCAAGCAATGACTAAGAAAAGAATTTCTGAAATAGTTTGGGGAAATTTTGATCAAGTTGAAATGTTTAATGAAATGTATAAAAGTTGGATGGATTGGATTATGAAAATTGCTGGACATTATACTCATAGAAGAAATACTACTTTAAAAACACTGTATGCAACTGAAGCATTTAAAAATGGATTATTTTCAATCATCGAACCTTCCGCGGGAATGTTTATAAATTTGGGACTTCAATTTCCCAAATTTCAAGAATATTATGAAGACTCATTTAACATCATTGATCAAATGAATAAATTTGATAAAGTTTTAACTAAAAATGGTGTTAAAGTAGTTCTTGGTTATAAAATGGCTGTCTCTAAAGAATTTTCAAAAGAAAATTGTAATTTCATTAGATTGACTATTTCGTTTGCTAAAAATGATAATGAATTAATTGTAGCAGCAAATAAAATTGCCAAGAGTATACAAACTTTCTTTAAAGGGATGAAACCAATCCAAAATTAATCTTCAAGATCGTTAGTTAATATTCTATATATATATCTAATATTCCTTCTTATTTGTTTTTGCACTTACAATGTTTTCGGTTTTATTTTCTCGGACATAACAAACTTTTAGAGACGTAGGTTTAATCTGGTTAAATTGCTTATTTTATAAATATAATATAAACTAAGTTGAGTATTGAGAAACGTTCTTTCTATCAAAGACATACTCTCTTAATATTATTCTCTTCCTTTATAGTAAAAACATTTTTCTGCTACCGGTCGTAACCTTGAATTCAGACTGTCATTGATTCGAAACTCATTATAATATTGTAAATATATATAAGTATTCATCTATTCTCTTGTTGTAAAAAACAAACAAAAACCAAAAATATATATATATATATATATATCAACCTTCAATCATCTCACGGTATTGGCGTGGACTATTTGATCCTCTTCCAAATTAATATGATAGCGACCATCCATATTCATATTTAATCGCTCAATTTGATTTTTCAAAATATTTAAATATGAATCATCAAATTCCATACTGAAGCCTTTAATTAACTTGTAACGATTAGTTATCTTACCACCTAATTCATTCACTAATTCTTCAACACTTTCCATAAATGAAGTGATAGATAGGTTCGTAGTTGTGGCAGGATCCAAAGATGTTATCGATATGATGTACGATCCTTTCTCTGTTTATTTATTTTTTTTTTTTTCAGTAGTTAGTAAAACAATACATAAAAGTCCGGGGGGGGGGGGTGTAAGTGATGATCATAGCCATTACATACTTGCTTCTGTTTGGATCATTAAAAAGAATATAGCTGTTAGAGTGCTTAAATAATGAAGAACTCTCATTAGGTTACTGATGTTATGTTTGATTGTCACCTCCCTGTCTCGGTGGGCCAGTTCTTAAAAGACATCGATATATAAACTTCTATTTCAGGAACGGTCCTTTGTTATATATAAAGTTAATGATTTTTTCCAACTGCGCCATCTCATCGGTCATCCCCTAAAATTTTAAACTCCGTCACAAACCTTCGTACCTGCTTAAATAATAGATTATAACGTCAAGGCAGCTTCCCTTTAGACATTAATACCGTCTAATTTTATTATTCAAAAAAATTTTTTATGAGGTGTAAAGGGGGGAATCCCGATCTTGTGAAAGCTTCAAAATCTAGATTCAAAATCGAGATACTAATGAGAAACTTTTGACTATTACCTTTTATTTTTTGTGTTTCATGAGATCTTAGAGGCTACCCTCATTAAAGTTTTAATAGAAATGTAACTTACTTAGTCCTTTTTCTGGTAAGAGCAAATAGCAAACTGCTACTTGATTAAAAACGTTCTCTGAAGTAGCGAATTCATCATAAATCATAGTAGTTCTTGAAATGATCTTCAAGCTCAGCCTTTCGCACATGCGGATAATAAATACACTCTTTTATTATACTCGTTATACTTGATTGGTGTAAAACTAGTATTTAGTTATTACTATCCCATCCTTAAGCCTATAAACTTAGGTATGGTTTAGAACAACTAAATCAACCTCACAGAATTACTCTTAGTATACTTCGTGATTAGTAGAGTTCTTATTCTAGAATGGTACTTATAATCGAACAGCATTACCAAGTACAGGTGCTTCCCAGCCTAAGTGGCTTATGCATTCGCAGCAAAATCTTATATTGTAATCTCTAGCAATGTTGAGAATTTGATCTAATATCAAACTAAAATTTCCCAAAAAATTGTAGTAAAAGCGTTGGGGACATCGTCAGACATGACTACGTCCTCAGACAAATTGTTGTGAACATCTTGATTGTTGTTCTATTTTGTTGTTGTTTGTTAGTAAGGTTTGAATTGTTAGTTTTTAAAGTTACTTTAATTACTTTAGTT
>NC_016480.1:1136936-1189238 GCF_000227115.2 Naumovozyma dairenensis CBS 421
AATCCGGGTAGGACCTTATTTTTTAGAAATTTTTGTTATTATTTCATGACACAAATTAATAATAGAGTTTTTACAACTCAGGATAATAAGAATTATTATGAAGAAGTAATTGGTTATTTCATATATAAGAAAGTACTGCAAGAAGGTTTTTCTATCACTTATCTTTGAAATTCTTAAAAATCAGCTATTAATACCCAACTTCATAACCCAATGTCTTCAGCGGAAAATGAACAAGAAGCTGATCAAAGCTCAAGTACACTAATATCTGGACAATCTGAAGGATCCGATATCGTTAACTTATACGGACAAACCACAAACTATGAAGGCAAGAAAATAAAAATCCTAGAAAGTGGAGAAACATTCTCGTTATTTATTGGTGACTTACATCCAAAAGTAACACAAGAAATTTTAGAAAATATTTTTGGAAAATATCCCTCATTTCTTTCAGCTAAAGTTTGTTACGATTTTAAAACTAAAGTATCTTTAGGCCATGGGTATCTGAATTTCAGTTCTGAAAGGGACAGCAAACAAGCAATTGATGACTTTAATTGCACTAGATTATTCGATAGTGTTATCAGGTTGATGCCGTCGTTCCGTGGTAAAAACATTAAGAAATCAAATTATAACCTATTTTTTTCAAATCTTCCTGAAGTTGATGACACTGGCCAAAGTTTCACCCCTAGAAGGTTTTACGAGTTATTTAGGGAATGTGGAGAAATAATATCCTGTAAATTTGAAGAAAACAAAAACATTGGCTTCATCTCTTTTCAATCAGAGAATGTGGCGCGAGAGGTTATTATCAATTACAACAATAAATTTCTCTTTGGAAAACAAATTACTTGCAAGTTACTATCTGCTGAAAATGATGAGTCACACAGTTTCAATATTAATACAATTGAATCGAAGGGTAGGAGAAAAACCCCTCCTCTGGATTCAGAAATAAAATTATCTTTGTCTACCACCGTAGTGTTACAAAACCTAAGTTTCATATGTAGCAAAGAATTTCTGGTACAATTTTGCTGTCAACGACATATCCAATTTGAAGATATTCAAATCATTGGGGCCTATATGGGTAAAGTTAATCATCGGGCACATGTAAGGTGCAATAGTAAACTAGATGCAAAGAAATTGGTTAACGAAATGAACGGCCGCTTGTTGGCCGGTTCGATAGTAAAAGCGCAATGGGAAGGAAGCTCAGGATATATAAAGAAACAAAGTTATGATGAAATGAACACATTTATCACTAAAGTACCAATGACATATTTGCAACCACCTTTCTCCTATTCTGCCGACCTTGGGTATACAATGTCCAATGTAGATAAGAGGCATAGAAGGCAAGCAGGAAGAAGCGAACTCAAGGGTAGATATATCATGGATGTCTTTAAGAGGCTGATTCGTGAGAATTTGGATTTTTTACGATACCCATTTGCTTCTCGAGAAGAAAATATAGTATATATTGCGAGTTATATTTTCAAGTTCTACTGGAACGGGAATTTATCAAGCTTATCACATTTTTTATTTTCATTGGAATCTTCTTTGCATTTGGAACAAGTTTTCAAATCGCAAGTTGAAGCCGCAGCAGATAAACTAGGTTTTGGAAGATGACTATGATTTTATTAATTAATGTGTATATAACTCAAATAAGAAAATATTTAGTAGATACCGGAACCTGTTACAGGCGAAACATCTAAGATTCCTTCGTACTGTTTTTCTTGTGGTTTTGTTCATTAATGGGTTGAATTAAAATTATACATTAAATACTAGTCCTTCTTAAAGGTTTTACCAGATATAAATATCTCAGTTATTTTTTGTTCTTGTGTAAAGTTACATAAAGTCATAGACCTAGACTAATTCGACATAATTTGCTGGAAATATGCCTTCTCTTCCATTGACTCTCCCAGTCCACCAGTCATTTTGAGATTCGGATTTCTTGAGAATAGTGATAACATCACCCTTTCTAAAAGGTAAATCATCTGTTTCTTCACCAGCAAAAGAGTACAAGGCAACTGCTTTCGGAGCAGACGATGGCACTGCTGAGTCGTTTCTTGTTCTTGCATAACGAGTATTATTACCGGCTGAACCTGAAGAAATCCTTGATTTAGAAAATCTATTTGATAAATCGTCAACATCACGATTACGGTCACGATCTCCATAACTATTACGGTTTCCACGATCGTATACGTCATCCTCCCAACGTGATTTAGATGTACTTCCTGCTCTACGTGGAACGTCTGATCTTCTATGACTTGCGTAATAATCCTTGGCACCTGATGGATCATCAAAATCATCAAAGTTTCTATTTCCTGAGCGTCTACGATCATTATAGTAGTCATCATCGTCATCAAAATCATTGTCTCTGTAGCCGCGTGATCCACTTCGGTCTCTTCTGGTAGATCTTGTATTTGGTCTCGTCGAACTCAAATCAGAAGAACCAAAAGAACTTGGAATATCATCGTAAAAGTCGTCATCGGAATAGTCATCTCTATCATTAGCTGTTCTGAAATTAAATGCTCTTGATTCCAAAATACGGAATAATGGATCAACTGCTGGTGGGGGTCTTACTCTACCTGACAGAATCATTTTACTAGTACAGCTGTCACCATAGAATTTTCTATTAGCTTCCCTTCTTTCCACAATGGCTGAACCTTCCACTGAGACACCTGCATATAAACCTTTACTCTTAGAATACGCAAAAACTGCAGCTACACCACCTGTAGAAGCTGAAGCTGCAGCTTCTGCATTTCTACCCATTGGACCTGCAGAAACGGAAACGTTACCACCGAATGTGATGGTACCGAATTCTGAAAATGATCTAACTGCCTCTGGAGAATTTAGAATAAAAACGAAATCTGTTAATTCTATACCAACCATACCCCCAGCCCCCGCACCAGCCATGGCGATTGCAGATGGGGCTGACCAAGTACCATCATTTAATCTGGCAACGATGACACCTGATCCTGCTCTACCGGAGAATAAAAATCCTGCTTTGAAAACGGTGATTACTGCAAGACCTTTGGCTCTTTTCAAAACTTCTGGTGGAATGACTTGGTCAGCACCAAATACTTGGTTTGGCTTGACAAAACTTGATAAGATTTTGGCTGCTTTTCTATTCAACATAAATTTTGGTTTGTAAAAAAACGGGGAAGTCGTCCGAAACAATCCCGTCTATTATCAACATGTGTGTTAATATATGATCTCATAAAGAAAAAGTGTTACCCATATGGCAACAAATGTTCAAACAAGGTTTTGAAAAAGGGCTCTAAACATACTTTGTTTCGCTGCTTAAACTTCTTGGAATTGGATTATTGATACCCATATTGATTCTATGATTCTTTAAAGTGTCCCTGTTCTTGTATTATCTGTGATGTGGTTTAGATATGGTGTGGTTTTGGGCTCTATTCTCATTCTTGACATTTTAAAGGTTTTTGTTGAAAAGGTGTTAAGATTGCGTACGTATGTTAATTTTCCAGATCCCAGTTATTCTTATTTTAAGGAACGGACGCAGTGGCTTGTAATTTTTCAGTCGCCGGAGAAAGAGGAAGACTTCCCGCGGATAAAAATCATCAAGAACGGAACATCAACAATTTTAAGGGTGGCGGGATTGAGATCTAGGAAAGTGAAACTTTGAATATAGGTGTAGTTCTGTTCTTCTGAACTCACAGTTTTGCTGTAGGAAAACAGATGACGTACCAAATCATTTCACCAGAAGGTAAACCTTTACACATAAACTCGTCAGGCACAGATTATTACGAGTACTGGAAAATAGGATGTAGCTGAGTTAAGTGTTTATGAATAACTGGGGGTTTTAATGGGAATAATAGGACGCGATACTTGGAAACTTAATGTGAGTTATAGTTCACTTTAAAGAACAAGGAATGGAATATACTACTTCCTCCCCAAATGAAGAGAATAATTGGCGAGTAACGCACATGAAAGAAAATAGGTCACGAGAAATGTAGGGACAAAAACATAAAAAAACAAACCTAATTTTCCAAGAATTTACGGGCGTGTGGCGTAGTTGGTAGCGCGCTCCCTTAGCATGGGAGAGGTCTTGGGTTCGATTCCCAACTCGTCCAATATTTTTGAAATTTTTTTTCTCTCTGAAAGATTCAGTATGAATCAACCCTTTTTCTGTTTATAATGATGGGGAAGGTGGGTTTTATCAACATAAAAAGATTCCTTTTTTTGCTCATTCCAAAGTCTCGTTTCTAATGACAGTTACATTTTAAAGAAGAAGAAGTGGCCTGTCCTTTGAGATTCTCTCCCTTTTATCGATGTGCTTATTTGACTCCTCCGAAATAAATCGAGTCATGAAAATCCGACATCATGAAATTCGTATTTTAAACCATTTAAAAGAATATAACCAAAGGGCCAATTATTGAGCATAACAATATGGCAAAGGCAATTGTCTTGGACATTCGAGAACCTGACGAATGGGATAATGCATTCTCATCATTCTCATTCCGGCGATTATGTTGCCCATGGCGTAGACTGTCTAGAATTAATGGTTGATCATGTTATAAAAGCCGATTTTCACACATATTGTTTGACTGAGCATATGCCAAGATTGGAATATAAATTCCTGTACCCAGAAGAAAAGTTCAATCCTGAGAATGATGAAGTATCTTTAAAGGTCTTACAAGCTAAATTCAAGAATTTCCTGAGACATGCACAAGAGATTAAAAATAGGCATATACCAGATCGAACTAAGTTTATAGTAGGAATGGAGGTAGAAGCATGTGATATTTCACATATTGAATATGCAAAAACCTTAATGTTAGAACATAAATCTGTTTTGAAATTTTGCGTTGGTTCGGTCCATCATATTAATGGCATAGCAATAGATTTTGACCAAGAAAATTGGAATAGAGCCTTAAGCGTAGCAGGAAATAATCTTAAACGGTTGTTAATCGATTATTTCAATTTGCAATATTTACTCCTTGTAAACTTAAAGCCTTTGATAGTGGGCCATTTTGACTTATTTAAACTACTTATACCTAGGAACCTGATCATAGATGAAGAAACCGGGACAGTTTTAAAAGGTCCAACAGATGGAGGGGTACATGCATATGGATTTCCCTATGTTACTAAATGGGGAACTGTAAGGGAACTTATCGTCAGGAATTTAAAATATATAAAAAGTTATGGCGGTGCTGTTGAGATAAATACATCAGCATTGAGAAAGAACCTACCGGAACCGTATCCTGGGAAAGATGTATGCGAACTAGTCAAAAAATACTGTTCGGGAAGGTTTGTGTTAAGTGACGACGCACATGCACTCTCTCAGATCGGAGTTTGCTATGATGAAGCTCTCAATTATATGACTGAGGAACTGAAGCTGCAACAATTATTTTATCTGGCAGAAAATGATAATGGAGAACTTCTATTCGAGAGCACAACTATCGAAGATGTTAAAAATGATGCCTTCTGGATCAAGAGAAAAGAGGGAAACTCTTCATATGCAAAGTGCTAGAAGTAGTCGAAAATCGAACAAAGAATGATGTACATCCAAATTTTACCCTTTTTATAGACCAATCTAATTTTTAAATGTATGCATAGGATAGCTTTCCTTAGTAACCATAATAAATCCTTTATTATTCTAGTCTATGTCAACGACAATATGACAACAACTTCATAGAAAATAGAGTTACACGTTACTTCCCGAATTTCATCTTAATAGACACAATTTATGGTATATAGAAATTCTTATAGAACAATAAAGGTTAAAGATGCACCACAAAAGCTCCAGGTTTAGAGCAATTGGTAAAGGTATTGAACTGGGTTCGGACCTCTATCAGTGGAAAGGATGTTCAGAAAGGCCAAGTGCTAAACCTAATATATTTCTTGAATACTAAAAGTTCCCGTGGTAGAACATGTCGATGGGTCGGTTATGGTGATTCACAAAAAGCATACTAAGTCACTACTTACTGACAAATAAAGCGTATCTGCTTGTCGAAATCACCTACGATATCAATCAATAAAATGGTGTTCTTAATAACATAAGTAAGAGGAACCTATATATATATATATATATATATATATATCATACAAAGTAGACTCTATAAGTATTACTATCACCTGAATAGTTCATTCATATTATTTAAATATCTAGACCCTCGTAAAAAAACTGACGCGTAAACTTTTATATTTTTTTAATGAGGTAAACAAAGGTGGAAAACTTATAGTAACTTCTATAACACGTTCGCGTCCTATAATAGCACAACCCACCATGCAAAGCAAGCTTGGAAAGAGACAATTGAAGGTATATAAAAAGCATTTCCATAATAGTAATGCAAACTAAAGTCCCTGTGAGGAAAAGAAGCTCACTCAAAGCTAAATACAAGCAGTCAGTACTTCGAATAGAATCCAAAGTAATAAAATGTCCGAAATGCGAAATGACTTATGCTTCAACATCATTGAATGATGTTTCAATGCATGATAAATACCATAACCTACATCTCCGAGGTAGGAACTGGTCAAGTAATTGGGGAATAGTAGTCAAAGACAATGTAGGGAACCTACCTAAGTCGAAAAGAATTCCTCTAAGCGTGCAGTCAACTAGGAGTTCCAAATCAAACGGGAGTGGGAACGAATATATTGCCATGATACGACCCAATGCAACAGCGGAAGTGAAAGCTACTCTCGAGATCATGGGTATTGTAAATAATGAATTGAATGCACCACATGATGAAAATGATTTTTGGACTGACGAAAAAGGTCAAGGGAGAGCATTCGTTTATGTCAAGGATAATAAGGCTGTTGCCGTCGTTACTATGGAGATTTTGAAACCTGGAAGAGGGAGATGGATGGTTTACGAAACCAAAAGTATAGTGGATGGAATGCGGCCAAATTTTACTTTAGGAATTTCAAGGATATGGGTATGTCGAACCCAGAGAGCTAACGGTATCGCTTCCATGTTGCTAGATGTTGCTCGAGAACATACCATATATGGCAAAGAAGTAAACAAATTTCTAACGGCTTGGAGTCAACCTACTGAAAGTGGTGGTAAATTAGCATCCAAATATAATGGGGTAATTCATAAATCGGGCAAACTTTTGTTACCGTGCTATGTATGACATACTTTTCTTGAACAAAATAATGAACGTATATAATTTTATAATCTACATAATAGCGATTGTTGGTGTCTATGCTCCAAGTGCGGTCACAAGGTCTTAACCATTCATCTAGTTTTCCTAATCCCTGAAGCACTAGTGATTCTTTTACCAGAAACAGCACGTTTGTTTTTCGGCAGTAGCTGTCTCAATAATGTATCTCTGTCTGCATCGTCATCATGACCAATGGACGAGCTAGATACCTTACTATCGTTATTACTCTTCATTATAATATCTCCATCTCCGTCTTCAACAGGAGACTTTTTAGTTCCATTTTTTTTATCGATGTTTTCAATTGTATATGTACCATTTTGACCTTTTCTTGGTTGGCCCGGAGAATTTTGAGGTAAACCAACCGTTTGGTATCTGTTATCAAGTCTTCTATCGTTTAGTGCATTATTATTACGAATTTTCCTTGGCGGCGTCATAGTTAATGAATCTCCGAATTCATCATTTACATTATTATCATCGTTATATAGAGCGGATTCTTTCATAGCCCTCTTCTGTTGCCTATATTCATCTAACGGTATCAAAGGGTAAAGTCCGCCAATAATTTCACTAGGTTCCAATGATATTCTCATGGTATGTTTCCAATCTCTAAAATTGTTTTGATTGAGATACAACCAATGTTGTTGCGGACCAACAACCATCCCTGGTCTTATAAACCTTAAAAATCCAATACATTCATTGGCAGTAAACCCATATGTATAAATAAGATGAGCTCCAATAAGACATCCTGTTCTTCCAAGACCCGCTTTACAATGAACAGCAATTTTCCCACCTTTCTTAATTATTGTTTCAGCGGCACCTACAAAATTTTGAACAATGGAAAGATCTGGACAAGTACCATCTTCGAAAATCATATCTAAATGTTGAATTCCTATTGTTTCAAAATGACGTTTATTATAAAGGTGAGAATTTAACCTTACTACCAATTGAACGTTATTATCTTTAAAGAAATTCAAGACACTTTTGAAGGGTCGATTTAAATTTACAACGATAGGATTTCTATTCAATTTATAATTTTCCTCTTGTGGTGAAGCAAATGCAATGAAATCCGGGGTCAATACATTGAAGTCACCTTCTTCCACATGTTCATAACGTTCATAATCTTCAAGATTAAAATTCTTCAAATCAATCAATCCTTTCTCTTTAGCTCTCCATACACCGTAAACAATATCTTGTATAGTAATTTCGAAATCAGCATTAGAATAACCTGCATCTCTAAATGGCATAAAGGGAGGATCCACTTGAGCTAATGGTTGTAAGACTTGATGTGGTGTCCATCCTTGAACTAGAATCATGTAACAGCATAAAAGGCATGCAGAATTAGCACGTTCTCTAGTGAACGTAGAAGAGTAGAAAACTACTGATTTTTTAGAGTTTATTGGATCATTAAGGATTTCATGGAGTATAACGGCAAATCGATATAAATGACCTATATTCATGGGACCAAAATCTAGATGGAAACTGTTATAGTATAGGGTATCTTCTATGGTGAAAAATACGATCTCGTCAGTATTTTCTGGTGTATAATCATAAGCTCCAAGGTATACTCTACCTTTTAAGAATTCAATGGTATTATCGAGGGATACATCCTTAGGCATTCTTGGAAAGACACAATCGCAGGCACTTGAACTAGGCAAAAAATGGAAACAACAACAACAGCAAAAGCAAGATTGAAAAAGGAAAATAAGCAAATATCAATCTTGCAAAGTTTTTTTCACGTTGAAGGTATTAAGATTTGAAGTATACTTTGAAATATAGGTGCAAGAACAATAGAATCACATAT
This sequence comes from Naumovozyma dairenensis CBS 421, assembly GCF_000227115.2. Taxonomy (NCBI): domain Eukaryota; kingdom Fungi; phylum Ascomycota; class Saccharomycetes; order Saccharomycetales; family Saccharomycetaceae; genus Naumovozyma; species Naumovozyma dairenensis. The sequence goes on from NC_016480.1 coordinate 1,145,841, forward strand.
CTAATATAAAATAATATAATATAATTAACTGTTTACGGTAATTACAGAACTGGCTGAAACAGGTAAACGTAGCAATAAATTTAATTTTTCGTAGAGAATAGATCAATTGGACGGGTAACCTCTACAAACAAATCACGAAAAAAATAAAAATAAATAAAAATAAATAAAAATATATCTCCCGGGGGCGAGTCGAACGCCCGATCTCAAGATTTCGTGTTTTTCTAATTACAGTCTTGCGCCTTAAACCAACTTGGCTACCGAGAGATAATCTTATATTTTTGTTTTGGTATTGTGAAATCACTACTTTAGGTCAAACTCGATTAACCCGCTATCCGATATCAATAACCGGATTTCCCCTACCATTGCATCTCGGTATACGAGTGCCGCATCCGATATAGAATAACTAACTTGAAACATGAACTAACTTGAACTAACTTGAAACATGAACTAACTTGAAACATGATGCACACCCAATCACAATACATGAAATTACCCATTGAGGAAATAACTAATGAAGTTAGAATAAGCCAAACTGATCGACAGAATTGTATACTAGAATCCTCGATAATAAACACGTTTTAGAAACGTATAAATATCGAGTAAGATGATCTTAATAAGATCCCAATACTATGTCCTTAATAATTATATATGTTTATAATTATATACTAAATAGGACAAGAAGAATAACGATAATTGAATTAATCAGATACTCGCATACTTAAGAAGTCGCTTCCACTGCAAGTCTTTATATTAAGTATTTAACTTTAGTATCTCGCCACTGAAACCGCACTGATCCGAGCCCTCAATACAACATTTGTTGGTTTTGACATCAACTGATTTATGAAATTCATTCTTTATTTCTTCTCCAGGTCCTCTTCACCTCAGTTTTTTTTCTACATTGAATATTTAAAAGTTCCTCTTGTAAGCAGCTTTTCCGCTGAAAACGAAAAATGAAGAAATTGTCGGCATCTTCAAACTAAGGTAATTACTGAATAACTAAATAAAATTCTGTTTCACAAGGGGAATCATATTATGCAAAACCAGTGCTAGTTTTTTGATGGTAGGAAGTGTAAGGCAGTATCACAGTGTTGAAGTTGGTACTGCTATCGATCCCATTAGGGACATGTCTGATAAGAGTTAGATAAATATATAAATATGTAAAACGTATAAGGAAGAGAAACTTCCCGCTTATATATACACAAGAAATATGATACCACATCACAACCTGTAATATGCCATGATTAAATATTTGTATGAAATTACAAGTTTGTTCATGGAAAGACTTCTGAAATACGAGACCTTTTATTATTTCTGTTTTTGCATATGCTATCCTAGAGCCTTTATGACATTCCATTTTCCTTTCTTATCTCAATATATAAGCACTGAAAGTTATACCTGATTTAATTATAGGGAAAGAAAAGTATACAAATATTTTGGATGGACAGAGCAGGCCAGGCAACTGATTTTATTTTTTGAGTTTCGTTGTTATTGTCATCATCGAGATCAGCATTTCTCATTTTTTCTTGAGTCGCCCGGTGCTTGTTTGGAAACTTTACCGCGGAAGGTCTCTCTATTCAACTCAATTCGAAGATTTCCAGCCGAATCCCGGTTTATATAGGAAAATGTTTAAAAAATAGCAGTACTTTAAACTTTAATCATCATGACTATCTTCGACCTGTTTAGAGAGAGCTGCGAGTAAAAGAATACAAAGAAAAGAGATACAGTCATCTCTCCATGCTCCGATGCTTATCGAAAAACTGATAAATGATATTGAACAAAACTTATTTCTTCCGAAAGATTTAATATCCATTCAAACTAACGAAAATCCAATTTCTAATGCTGATACCCCACTGGAAGAACAGTATAGTTACAAAATCAAATATGATATAGTAGCTGATGCATCAGTCTTGACGTGTGGTTGCTGTATTTCAAATTCATTATATTTCCAAATTAGTAATAAGCTAAACTCAAATCTCATTAAGTGTCCCACATGCGATAGTTGTAATGCTAAACTTATAGGTGCCATTAATCCATTACGAAACCTTTATCATCAATTAGAAAATTATAAATCACAACTGCGAAGTGACTCAACTGACACACAACTTATGAAAACATCATCGTTCCCACATACAGATCATCATAGTCTTGACACGGAAGGTTCCACTCCACCTTTACCCATCGAATATCCATCATCTTATTACAGCGAGAAAGGTTACATACCGTCAGAAACAACCAAAAAAAGTTTAATATCCTTGTTTCATTCCATTGCCACCGAATATAACTCTGATTCACTTGGATTTACTAATAATAATGGGGGCATAACTAATGTATCAAAGAACGACTTGCAATCAGACATAAATGAAAAATCTTACTCTCAACAAGAACGGAAACTTCAGAAAGGAGGTAATGATTTACCAGTATTAGATACTGTCTCAGTTACCAAGACCGTACCTATTTCTCAAGATAACAAGTCATCAACCATTTCAATCACTACAAAAACGGTCGAACAAAAACTAAATAAGAACAATAACGGCAACAACAACCACACAATTGAGAAGGTCTCAAGCAATACAACACCACTAGCAAATGATACCAAAAGTATACAAGAAAAAAATTTACAATCTACCACATTTGATGAACAAAAGGAATACTACTTTGCAAAATGTTTCCCAATGTATAGAAAGAAATCCCAGTATGCAACACATTCTAAATTCTTAAAAACTAAATCAAAATTATTCATTAATACTGCCATCTCACCAGATTGTACCAAATTTGCCTTAATTACTGAACATAAATGGGAAGTTTATGCAATTGAAAATGAAAATAACATTACAGTATCTCCAACTTTATTATTTTGTGGGAAATCAAATGGTCAATTTGGACCTAATTTTGATAAATTGCAATATCCTGATGATAAATCTTTACTGCTAGATACAAGGAATAATGACACGCCTCCTTCGAACACTAAAAAGAAAAATAAAGGTGATTGGGAACAATTTTGTTGTAAATTGTCTAATCATTTCTTAGTTATCTCAGGTTCACATAATATCTTTAGAGTATTCAATCTAAATAAAAACGGAGAATTGATATATAGTCATCAATCTGTATTCCCTATCAGATGTATCGATATTGATCCATCTTCTAAAATAATCGCATGTGGTATAACTGGTAAAGAAAAGCATTCTGGTTCGGAACAAGCATTAATCGCCTTCCATAGAATTGAAAAAAATAAAGTAACTTTGGAACCTGAATTCTTATCACCAATGACTATAATATTACCATATCGAGATCCAGTGAAAACCGTCCAATTATCTAATGATGGCTTATATTTATCATGCTCTACAGCATTGGAATCAAGATTTCTAATAATATCTTTGAAAAAAATTAATGAACCAAGATTGATCATGAAAAGTTTGAGATCAATTGATACATCTTTGGAATCAGAAGGTATTACTGATACCAAATTATTCCCAGGAAACCCAAATTTAATGTGTGTCACATCTACTGCATTCAAATCACCTCCAATCATAATTAACACCAAGATTGAAAATATTGATGGTATTCGGAACGTTGCACAACCTACATTACTTATAAGATTAAACAAATTAGGTTCTAAGATTCATAAATGTGAAGTTTCTCCAAGAAGTGATGCCATTGCTTTCTTAGATAGGAACGGTTCTGTCTATATTATGTCAGCTCCAACAATGTTAGAAGATGAAAAGAAAAGAATTGTTTTAGTGGAAATGGTATCAAATGCATACAAAGCTCATGAATCTGCGTCGTTGAAATTCAGTCCAGATGGCCATAAATTATATATATTGGATAGGAAAGGTATATTATATGTAGAAGATTTCGCATATGGTTCCCCAGATAACCGTGAAATAACAAAATGCAAACAATTGGATTGAGCAACATACCAATACCTTTCCAAAAAGCAATAAAAAAATGTTGCACATATCTATAAACATCATTTTATAAAATATATTTAAATAAATATTCCTTATCATCCACAATAAGCAGAGCAATGGCAGCCCATTACAATCAACCTAGAATGTTGAGGAGTGCATCGTCATTTCCATAACAGAAAATAACTATTACGTAATGAGCTGCTCTAATGCTACTCTAGTCTTCCGAATAGATTTTTTTCCGAGTTTCATGATTTAGCAAAGCATGCTCATTTCAAAAGCGTTCCAAGATGAAGCTACAGATGAACGAACCATTTTTAAACTAGATCCCGATCAATCCATGAATCATTTTTTGTCATCTGGAATAATACTTTCCAATTTTGATATAATGCCGTCAGTAAGTTCTTGATCGTTCAACGTTTGTTGTATGAAATCAGTCAATAAAATCTTATTATCACCTTCCGATAACTTCTTATAATCATCTTTGAATAATTGTGCCTCAATTAATGCACTAGTAGTCCCTCTATTCTTAAAGATTAAATTAGGATCTTTATCGACCATATCTTTCACGGAATCAGCTACCTTATTTTTGATGGTTTGTTCAACAGTTACTGATGTGGTGGTATTAGTCCCATCATCGTCATCATTATTGGATTTCCAATTTTTCGATAGGATTTCTCTTTTCAATTGATCGAAGTATCCTTGCTTTTTAAATGCTTCTGCGAATTCTTTTGCTGGGTCAGTTTGAACATTTATAGTGGACATAATACGTTGGTGCTTCAGACAATTCCCTTGACTTCTTGTCTGATTATTTATTACGTTGTTGCTTTCCGTTTTAAAATCCTCTATGTGACTTAATGGAGCTCTTTAGTTTGAAATTTTGATGGACGCTGGCGGCTAAAACTATTCGTGAACATAGCTAACTTCACATATGGAGCTATAGTAAACTAAAATAAACCAAAAATTTTCATGGCTGCCAAGAGAAACATGTTTTAAACTTCCTACAGTTAATGGTAAGTCTAAACCAATAGGCTTTTCTCCCCGTTTACTCTCTAGCTTAATCTACAGCACTATGAGATCATTCTATATGATGACCTTTACGATCGAACCAGTCGATAAAAAAAATAAATGATTAAAGTCTATATATATATTATGTAAGTATAAGTTATATCTTATTTAGTTGCAGTTTGCAATGCTTTACATAAGTACCAAAACCATTTCACTCTGGTTCGAAAGCTTGATCAGCGACGCTTAACAGAGTTTCCATGGAACGTATTTGATAGTTTACATCATGCTCGTCATCAACATTTGGAGGAATGATTGTTGGCCCCCAAATAATACATAATCCTTTCAAATTCATTCTATTTTTCGATTCATGTTCCAATATTCTTTTCAGATGGAATAATAAAGCTCTTAACGTCCAATATTGTGCATCAGGTAATTTATAAATCAAACCATGCATATAATTCTTTCTTGTCTTTGGATCATCAATTGCACAACATATTTTCACTTCTTCAGCTATTGATTTGGGTAATAATGTGTCAGGTAACGACGAAAAGAATGCCTTTAACAATGAACCTACTAGGTAAATATCTGTATCATGGAAATTTTTAGATGGTAAAATCATTGAAACATTGGATGGATCTTTATCTATGTCTTCCCTCAATTTACTTACATCTAAAACATTCGCTGATTTTCTGTAGATACCTTCCAGATCTAACCCGTATGTATCGATGACATATATACATTGACGTACTATGGCAGGTACCATATCTTGTTCATATTCAATCAATGATTCTAAGGGAACGCCGAAAGTCTTAAAATTATTGTTTACACCATGTGGCATTGCTGCATCTGCTTGTATGTGAGATATTGGCCTATCAGACATTGATGTTGCCATTGAGTCCACTGTTGTGGACATGCTTGGTAGACGTGCTGTTTGATTACCAGGATCCAATGATTGAAATCGTTGATCTACACTGGATTGATTTGATGCAACCCTATCTACGGCATTTACACCTGAGTGGGAAGGAGTTGAGGGTAGTTGCTGGTTTGAGTTGAATATGTTTTGTTTACTTTGTGGAGTTGTATAAGTGCTAGAAGCTGGCGACGTATATGGTTGGCTACTAGGGGATGATATAGATGTTGAAGCCAAGGTAGCTCCAGCAGTTATCGTTGGATCTGTCATTATCGATGATTTCGCTTGAGGTGTGTCTTGGAATGGTGTTTCATTATGTGTCGAAATCACTCTCTTTGGTATTGAATTTCTTGATGGGTCCACTGCAAATTTTGGGGGGGACTTGTTAGCTTTATTATTATGTTTCATCATAGATGGATATTTCTTATAATTAACTGGGATCAAATTTCTATTTACTAACAAAGAATTTTTCCCGGCATGGTTATATTTATTTAAGAAATCATAAAGATCTTTTTCATTCTTTACAGATGATGCGACAGCTTTCATTGACTTATTCGAATCCAAGGGACTTATGGAGACACCACTATTTAGGATCAAATTTTCAGTCCAAATTGTATATTTTTGCAATTGAATAGTCATTGCAGTATCTATTTCCAAAATTAAATCCTTTAATTCTGAAACGATTTTGGGTCTTTCTCTTATTATGAAAGTAGTTCTTAATGAATTTGAATGGTCCACTTTTTGTTTATATTCCAAGTCTGCACTATCAATTTTCCTCAATAATTCCTCCTCTTGTTCCTTTGTTGTCTTGGAACCTCTTAATGTCAATTTTGTCTTTGTTGGATCAGTCATTCTTAATTTATCCCAATCTTGACATAGAGAGGTATATCTATTTTGAGCCTTTTCTGCACTATGTATTGCATCAGAGACATCCTTTTCCAATCTTCTACTATGCTCTTTCACTGATTTCCTCATCTTAGTCATTGTCAATAATAAAGCGCTTATTTCATCATACATTTTTTGTAGTGCTTTCACGTAACTTTCCTTCACAACCGATAATTTCCCATCAAATGCAAGGACGTCGTGAATTGGTTTTCTTACAAAGATTAATGAACTAGATTGAGAAGCAGTTGTGAAGAAATGTTTATATTGCTTGGATAGTTCTTGTGTATGCTCTTCTTCAAAGATATATTTCTTACGTATAAATTTTGTAAATTCTTCACATGTTAATAATGATTGTTTTAATCTTGACAACAGGGCATTGATTGCTACATCTGAATCCATTACTTTTTTTATTTCTGATCTTTGTAATAAAGAAACCTCATTGGGTCGCGATTGTTGGGTAGTTGTTTGTGCGAAAGGTTGACTATTTGATGTTTTCAATGATGATATCGAGTTGGATGTAGCTGACGATGATGAATGTACAGTATCATTAACGTTAGGGGAACCCTGCGGGAAGGTTTCATTCCCATCTATGGACCCATTTAGTTTCGAATCACTAGGAGAGTTAATCATATTTTTTGTTTGACTATATTAGAAAAATAGTTCAATTAGTTCTGTAGGATCAGGTTATGGTTACACAAAAACCAAAGATTCAAATATGTTGGAGTACCTTGTAAAGTCGGCTTCTTAGATATGACACCAAATACGATAACCAAACAATATCTTAATGAGCCTCGCAATGTACTACTTAAAAAAGGGATGGGGTAGTTCTAACAAATAGGGAATAATATGTATATATTTGTTTCTGGGTTCTTGTTTTTTTGGTGCTATTAGCATTTAAAGAGTATGTACTGTTTTCGATACTTTGTACAACTATGAGATTTCAACTTCCAAATAAATAAAAGAAAAACGCGAAAATCGCCATGCGGGTAACGAATAATGATCGAATGATCGAAATGAGAGCTGCTCGAGAAGTATTAGACGATCATTTAAATAATAATATTAATATTGTTTTTATCTTTATATATAAATGTTATTATATGCTAATGGATACTTTTATGTTGTATCCAGGATTCTATTTGTTTTTGTATGCGTATGATCCGACCCGATGAGAGTTTTTCCTCATACCGTCTTCGGTTTCAAAGCATACATCCTCACTGGGTATAGTTCTTCAGGTAAGCCCTTTTGTCTGTCAGTCGCAATTAATTTTAATCCACTTTTTTCAAACAATTCCTTAAACTTCTTGTCAGATCTTGTCACAGAAGAATCTTCCGGATCGAAATCATCTTGGTTTGATGGAGTGTTATTTTCCTTGACAATTATAGTACCATTTGGTTGTAAACCCTTCACACATCTTTGGAAAAACTTGACCAGTTCTTCATCAGGTAAATGTCCCACACACCATTGACACCAAATCAACCAATATTTCCCCTCTTCAGGAGTCCAATCTTGCATGCCCACTTGATATATTTGTCCGATTTTCCCTTGTTTGGAAAGTTCCTTCACTTCTTCCTTTATTTGTTTACAAAATGGATCTACTGGTTCCACCAAATCAATGACAGCACAATGTTTATGCAGCATTGTCTTGGTGACACGTCCAATCCCAGCACCAATATCAGCACCATATTTCCTATAATTTTCTTCTGGAATCATTCTTGATTTTAACTTACGTAGGAAATGGTTGGAACCAAGTACATCCATTGTGGGAACTGTGGTTCCCTCACCGTAACCTCCGAGAACACCATCCACTGTTGCTGGTGTATTGGTCCAGTAATCTATCGCGTCCTCGTAATCAATATGAGAATCTGGTTTGTTGTTATTAGCAGACATTTTGAAAAACAGCGTAATGTGTAGGGATAACAACACACTGGCAGTAGACTATGAATTGTCTTATGGTAAAATTGAATATATACGACACTATATACAGTACATAGACAGTTGCTTGCTATCTTGTTAGTTAATTAATGAATGTTCCAAAAAGTTTTCAAAATTTGCATCAACTTAATGTGGTGGGAAGCAGAGACTGCGCGGCTATTTATTCTATTCTATTCCAATTAGGAAACAAACAGGGAGCAGCTTTTTCTATTGAGGAATCATAACTAAAAAAAGCATTATAAATGAATATATGGGATAATAAGCTCGCTGTTCATAGTTTCTGCCCATATATGCAGGTTAATTCCCTACAGAGAATATCCAACGGACGATAGTCCGTATTTGCTTATTCCATATATCCTTCATAGTCTCATTCAGATTAGACCTCATCAAAAGTTCTTGGTCTACTTGCAAATGTCTTGTATTCAGATTCAGTTGTTCATTTAATTGCCTGCCAGTTTTACCCTTAAGTGTCATTTTGTCTTCTAGCAATTGATCAACTTCATCTTCAACGCGTCTCCATCTCTTGGGTATTATCGGAATTTGACTGTTCGATCCATAAATGTAGTAGTATGAGGAAATGGTAGCTGTGGACACGGCGCCCAGAGTCGCCAGTTTCAATATACTCCTCATCGTGTTTATTGATGGTGGCTGCTTAGAAATGTTGTGTTACCTGGTATTGACCTCTATTGAACACAGAGAGCCCAACCTATATAGACTTCCCCATTGGCATAATGAACTGTTACATTAATAAACTATTGGTTAAGTTGCATCGTTGCACCGTTGCACCAGGGAGGGTAATCCATGTCCCACAGTTGTATCAAATTTTGAAAAATTTACTTATGTACTTACAAACTCGCTCAGCCGTCTACCATATGTACGTAGTAGAGCAGAGAGAGACAGAGACAGAGAGATGAGTCTTGCTTGATGGAGTTGGCAAACATGAATATATCAAACAGGTTTTTCACCAATTGAGTCAATTCCTTATCTTTTTTAACTCACGTAAATAATTAATCAATTAAGAGCATTAAAAACACCAAGAAAGTATAAACACCTAGAAAACAGCAATGCTTTCTGCAAGATTACTATCAGCACGTACTGTGAAACCACTTTTATCATCTCAATGCATCATCCGTTCCCTATCCACTAAAATCACCAATGATCAAATCCTAATCTCCAAACATGTAAGAGAAATCGACCCAGAAATGAATTCCATCCTAGAACAAGAACGTAACAGACAAAAACATTCCATCACTTTAATCCCCTCTGAAAACTTCACCTCCAAATCAGTAATGGACCTTCTAGGTTCTGAAATGCAAAACAAATACTCAGAAGGATACCCAGGAGAACGTTATTACGGTGGTAACCAATTTATCGACATGGCCGAATCGCTATGTCAAAAACGTGCCCTTGAATTATACAACTTAAACCCAGAAGAATGGGGCGTAAACGTCCAAGCCTTAAGTGGTGCTCCAGCTAACTTATATACTTATTCTGCACTAATGAATGTCGGAGATAGGTTAATGGGGTTGGATTTACCTCATGGAGGTCATTTATCTCATGGGTATCAGTTGGCTTCAGGAACCAAGATCTCTTATGTTTCCAAATACTTCAATACAATGCCTTATAAAGTGGATGTAGAGACTGGATTAATCGATTATGAACAATTGTCAATGACTTCGAAATTGTTTAGACCAAAGATTATAGTTGCTGGTACATCTGCTTATGCGAGATTGTTGGATTATAAGAAGTTTAAAGAAATTGCTGATGGATGTGGCGCATATTTGATGAGTGATATGGCTCACATTTCTGGTCTCGTTGCTGCAAATGTCATTGAATCTCCATTTAAATATTCTGATATCGTTACTACTACGACTCATAAATCGTTAAGAGGTCCTCGTGGTGCAATGATCTTCTTTAGAAAGGGGTTGAGGAAGACAACAAAGAGTGGGAAGGAAATTCATTATGATTTGGAAAAGAAAATTAATTTCTCTGTATTCCCTGGTCATCAAGGTGGTCCACATAATCACACTATTTCTGCATTGGCTGTCGCTTTAAAGCAAGCAATGACTCCAGAATTTAAACAATATCAACAAAATATTGTTAACAATGCCAAGGTCCTAAGCGAAGAACTATTGAAACGTGGTTTCAAATTGGTCTCTGGTGGTACAGATAATCATTTGTTGTTGATTGATTTATCTAGTCTCGGTATTGATGGTGCTCGTTTAGAAGCTATCTTAGAGAAAATTAATATTGCTGCCAATAAGAATACTATACCTGGTGATAAATCTGCTTTATTCCCATCTGGATTAAGAATTGGTACTCCAGCTATGACAACAAGAGGATTTGGCCCTGCTGAATTCACTAAAGTGGCAGAATATATTGACACTGCAGTTAAATTAGCCATCGGATTGAAATCTCAAGAATCACCAGAAAATAAAGATGTTAGATCCAAATTGAATAACTTCAAACAATTATGTGATGAAGATGAACATGTTCAAAAATTGACAAAGGAAGTTTCTGAATGGGTTGGTCACTTCCCAGTTCCAGGTGAACTGTCATAAGTGGAACGCATTTTCTCTGATTGTCAACTTGTTTCTGAGAGCATCTGAATTAAAGTTATGCCACCTTAAATAAAAACAAGTGAATTGTATTGTGGATTGTATTGTAATTTATTTTATTTTTTCATATGTAAGATATTATATAAAAAAAACATGTAGAATTAAAATCGAAAAAACTTGACGAATTTTCGACGTAATGTACATGCACCATATTAAGTGTATAATTATTACTTTTATTTCTCAACAGTTGCAACCAGTGCTGTTGTCTGCTATACTTGAATTTAATTGTATCGTGGATGGTCGTCTAGCTTGAGCATCCTCCTTAACAAATTGATCCTTCGGTATTTTTTTAATAATATCATCAAATAACTCATTAATACCTTCATTTGTTTTCGCACTTACTATCTTCAATGGATATTCACTTGGTATATCCCAATTCTCCAAATATTGATTAATATCGAAGGTTCCGTCATTTTTAGCCACAAGATCAACTTTGTTTGCAACTAATATCATCGAGATATGTTTATCTCTTCGTGAAGAGGAATCTAAATATGATTTCAATTCATCAATCCAACTTCTCGCCTTCTTTAAACTGGCTTCTTGCGTAAGATCAAAAACTATTAATGCCACATCTGTATTTCTATAATACATGGGTGTCAATGATCTATATCGCTCCTGCCCAGCAGTATCCCATATTTCAATACTCACCTTAAAGCATTGTTCTACACCATTCTCTTCAATTTCATTGAATTGTATTTGTTTAGTAGTAAATGCTGCACCAATTGTAGCAGCACCCTTCTGAAACTTACCTGTAGAAATCTTGGTAACGATTGACGTCTTCCCCACTGACGATTCACCTAAGAGAACTACTTTCAAATCACAACAGTATGTGACAATCGGACTTTCATTCATTGATTCTTAATTCATTCAATCGCTTTCCCCAGCATTTGATATGTCCTTCAGACTCTCAACTTTTTGCTGCTGTTTGCTAACTATATTATGGGGTTTCATTGAAGAGTTTCTTATCGTTGTTATAGACTACATACCTGGCGATTCGCGTTTTAAGTTAGTAACATCAAATTTTAATTTTTAAAGATCAATCTTCATAAAATACAGGACATAAAAAGGCAAATATATAAATATATTCTTCAATAGCCGCGAGCCCATTTCTCTCTAAAAATTGTGGTGCCAGCATTATACGTGGGACATAGATTTCCTAATATACTCAAATTACTGAAAGAGAAACCATGTCTGATTCATCCAAAGAGTCCTCTGGTCCTAGGAAAAATGATCGAGCCATCACGCTATTAGATAAACATATTAATCAAAAATCAAAAATGAAATCAACTTCAAATTCATCCCCTATAGTACTCACACAATGGTTTAATTCTCAACTACCTGCACCACCGTCAACTTCACCTGTATCCGTACAGACACATAAAGCTGCTAATGATGTGTCCCCAACGCCCAAAAGGCGAAGAGTGAATAATATGGATCAAACATCTTCTACAGTACCCCATCTCGATCTAAGACGATTTGAACTAAATAACGACACTAGATTAGAAAGATCGACTTCAGAAAGTAATTCAGCTTCTCCAATTCGTAAGACAGTAGCATTTTCAGACAAGATTGAAATAGAATCATCTCCAACTCAAACTCTACCCGAATCGTCTCCAAGACATCCTCCATCATCAGATCGTAAACCACCATCTAAATCAATTCTAAGGAATAGCAAAACCCCATCTTCACCAGTCAAATATAATACAATTAAAGCCAGTAGTGATGTGACATATTCTAAAACAGTTTCGAACAATTTAGCGGCATCCAACGCTGGTGTCGCAACAAACGATTTCCTTCATGCCGATCCAAGAAAAGTTGAATATTGGGCAGATGGAGAAATCCATAGTTTATTATATCCTAATAATATCAAAGAATTTAGAGATATTATTGAAGGTGGTATAAGTTTTTTAAATATGGGTTTGAAAAAGTTTGAAATATTTGCGACTTTTAATAATATCATTCCAATCATACCAAATGGATTTAATGCCACAGATGTTATTGATAAGAAAATAGGTATCATCGTGGAAAATCTGGACAATCTGATAAAAATTCTGATCTCGAATCTGAAAGATGAACAAAAAGAACTTTTGGAAGGGAATGAGAAGAAAAATCCTTTTACTTCAAGACAATATGTTCAAATTATTAGACTTCTGGGGATTATGTTATCTAATTTCAAAATTATATGTTGGCTAGATAAAAGGAAGCCATTGCAAGTTATGCTAAAGGAGATATATAAATTATCTGAAGAAGCTTTGGTAAATGAGAATTCAAGTAAGGTGATTATAATTTCTCAGTTAACATTTTTAAAAGATGAGAAGTTTAGTACTTATTACCTAAATAAAAATGAAATACTCAGAATTATTGACACCTTTACGAAAATTAAAGATTTAAAAAGTACTAATTTAATGAATGAAAAATTACTGTTAATGAGATGTTATATTAATAAATTCCCCAAACTAATGATACCCAAAATATCAGATTGGTTACCTGGAGAACTTTTATCTAAGATTGTATTAGATGAGGATATGTACGCGATCAAAATAACACACACATCGATTGCCGTTCTCTTGGACTTATTGAAGAAATGCCTAGACGTTGAAGAAGGTCACCAAGAAATATTCAAATATGTTGAAGTAAAAACATTGAATGAATCAGTTCCTGAAGGAACTTTGGAAAAATTTAACTCCACAGCTGTTCTCAATGATCTAGAGATTGACATCAACAGTATGACATTAGGCCAGTTATTAAGAAATAAGATAAAGTACTTAGTTTTGGTTCAGAAGGATTATAAAGTAGGTATAGATTTATGGCTTGCCATGGTAGGATTATTATTCAACAATAAAAAAAATATAATACACCTGTTAGATAAGGATAAGACACATGATAAGAGTTCAGCAGATTGGTTGAATCTGGTTCAATTATGTTTCAAGAATAGCGATGGGAAAACTAAGCTATTATCATTGAAAGTTTGGCGTATTTTAACCTATTGCATTTGTACCCATGTCACTGAACTTGACTCTGCTTACCAGATTCCATTATTAAATATTCTCAAAATTCCGTTAGAAATCTCTAAGACTGAACATGGCAATGATAACGTCCGTGATGGTATAATATATTATGTTACTGGTATTATATATACTGCATTTTTGTTGTTACAAAAAAACTTGTCCTATGAAACATTTCAATTTTTTTTTGATAACTTAGTTAAACCAATATATGAGAATTTCATCTTTAATTCACCTAGTTTTCATGTGCAGACACGTCTGTTAGGTATATTGCTGCAGCTACTGGGTGCTCCCCTCTTCAACTTAGTTTCTACTTCTAAACATATTACATCAAATGCGGGTAAAAGCAAGAATATAAGAAACGATAAAAAAGTCAGTCCCAACAATCCTGTAAAAGTCATCGCATCAGTCGGAATATCTAGAGATCATATTGTACCATTACCTACGCATCTAAGTCATCCCGGATACACATTGATTTCTCGGTTATTTTTGAATTCGCTTCCAATAAATGCGAAGTTCCTAACCGTGAAAACTGAGATTATATTAGACTTAATAGCTCAAATACCAGATGAACTGAAAACTGAAGAAGTTTTCCAGGAATATAGAAATATTGTTGTCTCTTTGACAAAATTATACAAAACATCCTATACCACTAAAAATAAAAACGATGTTTTGTTTGAATGTTTTTCCAGATGTACTTGCCTGTTGGGTAAAACTTTCCCCAACATCATTCTCAACCCCAAGAGAGATATCTTCTCAAAGTACTTAGCATCATTTGATAACCTGTTTACTGACAACGCTGATATGTTAATTAAGTTATTAAAGGATATTATCAAATACACTCGACCACAAATATCAGAATTAACAGTAATAGAGCTATTTCTAACTAATACAAACGACAAGAATTCAAGAGATTATATACAGAATTGGGTTGGGTCCACTCTATTATCGCCAATGCTAACTTATCCCGAGTTTCAAAGTCTAACAAATATTGTTAATATGATCCCTTCATCTCAAATTGTGGAAAATTATTTAGATCTTTGTGTAAAGACATCTCTTGCCCAGAATCCATGCACTACTTTAAATATCCGAAACTGGAAGGATAAACAGTTAATATTCTTCATCAAAACTTACATTTCAAAATGTTCTAATAGATTGGACGATGATATATTAGTCCTATTACATGATGTGCTTCCTGATAATATCGATGTTTTTGATTCAATGGTACCGTTGCTAATTCAGATTAACCGAACTGATCTCATACGACATTGTATAGAAAAGAAACCTTCATATTTGAATACACCTGCTATTATGAACTACCATGATCTAAGCGAAATCTTACCAGATGACAGGAAATGTTATTTGCTTAATAACTTAAAGGATTTTTCTGCTATCGTCCAATACAAGATCATTATGTGGGTAGCGAAGACGGATGAATTTACGTTATTTAAGAAAAACTACGTGAAAATTGAATCATGCCTTTTCCTAGACGAACCGTGTAGCGAAAATATTCTTGATAAGAAGGCTTTTATTAAAGAGTTATTTACGATTTTCTACGAGAAACAAGCTTGGCAGTTGGTGGCAATATTAGTCGTTAGCTGTATAAACCACGGGTATGAAAGCAATGCCACAGAATTTTTGGCCAATATAGATTCAAATACACTAAATTCCTTCCCTCCAAAAGCTATTGCAACTATAGTTAATAGGTGTGGGTCGATGAATCCAAAACTGCTATTAATTCTGCATCAGTTCTTTAGTAACAAAGAGAAATTTTTCCTATTAGAGTTAGTTTCAGAGCTTATTTCATTGAAGAAAATAGACGCCTTATTGTCGGTTTCGTCTGAGTTGATAAACTTCTTTATAGATGATCAACACATTTTTACTGAAGATGAACAAGGAAAGAGTATTGGCATACTTGAAAAGTTTTTAGCTCAACTTCAGAAATACAACGAAAGAACCTCATTTAACTTTACCAAAGATCTCATGTCATCGTTACCAAAGTCCAAAACAAAATATTTATCGAAACTAGCCAGTTGTGTTGGAAGTGCTCAAAATTCCACAGTAGTAGGTGTAACGCAAGAAGAACTCAAACTATTTTCACAAAAGTTGGAGGACTGCGATAACCAAGAAGTAAATAAAACTTTGGCAATTGTGCAACCAAAGGCACAATTTGTTGTCTCACGAGATATTCGTGATGTTTATACGAATAAAATTCAAGATTCCGATGAAATTCAAGTACCGGCCACTCAAAAGGACGAAGAGAAAGAAATCATCGCAATTGGGTCGCAATCGCAATCGAATAACGATCTTAACAATTCAAGTATTGAAGAAGAAAATAAAAATAATACTATAGTGTCTAAGAATTTAGCTATCGTCACATCTATTGAGACACCAAGTGGTACACAAAGCCAAGAAATAAGACAACTCACTGGAAATCATCTTGAGAATGAGTCGAAGGAAGTATCAGACCTACCAGAAGTATACTCCCCTTCGGATACCGTTAATAAAAGGATTGATGATTCATCGTTTACCCAAACGTTGGATGAAGTCGAGGATCCTGAAAACGTTAATATGATACAGGCAAAAAGCACTCAAATTGGTCCAACTACAGGTGACACACAGATTAATAACATTTCAGATACAAATGCTGAAGCTCCTGATCTTGAAGATAAGGTAGATGAAGAAAAACAAGAAGGTAGCTCAAACCTGTACACTGTCGGCAATGTGGTACTACCTTTTGCTTGCAGCCCTGAGCAACGAGGTGTAGACAATATTCAACAAGGTGAAATAAGCACCCTCTCGACAAGTAGAAATTTATCAATCGAGGACACTGGTTCATCTTATTCGAATCAAGAAAAGGGTGAAGATGGTGCTTCCAAATCGTCACGATCCCCTCATCGAGAAATAGAAACTCACGTAGAAGATGAGCATGTCACTGTCCCCGAACTAAATATGCATAAACATAGTATTCATATTATTTCTAATAATGTAACCGAAAATATGGAACAACCTAGGAACAAAACCCATATCGAAGGTACTACAATATCAAAAGAAAAGAAAGGTTTGGAAGATATGACCGAGAACTCTTCGATAGGAGAAGCCAAACTAGCGCTACCAATGGCAACTATTGTTGATGATCCACAATCTCGAAGTACAAATGTAGATACTGAGGAACGAGAGAACTCGACAACATCTAAGAGTAGTCATCTTATAGGAGCTCTCGAAGAGCAACAAGCTACTCAAGATGACTTCGTCCTAGTCGAAGAACCGCCGAAGGATACACTTCTAGATGAACTGGATAAGGAGATTTCTCAAGATATGACAGAAACTAATGCCTCAACTGCCCATAAAGACGTAGTTCTTGATTCACCAATGCCTGCGATACGTATCCCTATTTTCAATACTTTGAAAATTGGGAGTGGAAGAATAGAAAAGAAAAAACATACAAAAATCGATAAGGCTCTAAATAAACGATTAAACCTAGATAGCAGTGCAATTATTCTACATCAACAAGAGGATGCTCCATGCGATGTCCCAATCATTACAAAAGATCATCTTCCAGAGGAAATAGATACTGTAACCAAACAGGCTCCAGCTTTTGGCAATATTCCAGTTAACAATATGGCGGAGGAAGTACCACTCGAGAATGACTTACAATCGTCTTTCGTGATCGATGGAAAAGAAGACGGAGATGGTACCTCAAGGGACACAACACCTTCATTGAGGATGCATTTTCCATGTAGAAAATCGCGTAAATTAGTGAATAGGCTTCGAACCTTTAATCCTGATGAACTTGCTTCGCTACCTGTTGAAGAACGTCGGAATCTCAGGATTGAATTGTTAGATTTCATGATGAAGTTAGAGTATTATACTGGAGATAAAAATAACTAAGTTTTAAGCTCATCTTCCTTTAGCATCGGTTAACACCAATCGGAAAGCATTTTTATATGTAATATTCGAATATTCATTTCTAAAGAGCACATTGTTTTTTTACAATAATAATTTCAAATGTTTTATTTCTATATATAAACTATTTATAATTGTAATTAGTTATACATAAGAAGTTAGACTAGTGCAAAGAATTACAGTGAAAATGAAAAGGAAATAAAGGGAAAAACATCAGTTTTTGGATAATAAAGTGGGTATCATGAGTTTTGAATTGAAAAAGTTTTATGATGAGCTCTCTAAGCGTGAGAAATAAAAAAAGGAGGTTTGTAGCATGTAAGAATTAATTAGGAATCAGAATAATATCCCTACAAAATAAGGCAACTTTTTTGAATAGACGTCTCCATTCCAATGGATCTCCTGATTTTCTATCAAATCCTATACTTTTCAGATCTTCGTCAACATTGAGAATAGCTAACGATCCTACTAATGTGCCGCCTCTTCTGTCATGTGTCTTGATATTAATTACTAATGGGACGACCTTCTCATAGCCTAATTCTGATATTAATTCAGAGAAACTGCCATACAAATCGGGTTTAACTTTTATACCAGCTAAATATAGTGATTTTTCTAAAACTGGGAATATTGTTTCAAAGCTTTCGACAGTATAAAATTTGGTAAGTCTATTAGGATTAAAATGCAAATGTGGGGTAGTATTCTTTGTTGCGTTACTTTCATCGGAAAATTGTAATGCTGCAAAATCGTGACTGATGAATTGAGTCCATTTTGCTTCTTGTGACATTAATGTTTCTGCCCTGTTGTCGAATGGGTATTGGGTAAATGCAGTTTGAGTGTTCGTTAAAGCGTTAACATTCATATAATCATGCTCTATTTGAGCTAGATCACTAGCGACTGGTTGAGTTGAGCTGAAGGCTGAAAAGTGTTGCTTTGAGTAAGAAACGTCTTGAGTAAACCGTTCGTATGTTTCATTACTCAGCGAGATACGTAAGTTAGATAATAATTTTTTGGCAAGAACTGCAGGATCCTTACATAATCCTTCAGAATTTGCAAAACGTACACCTTTGGTAAACCATGGATGTGTTCTTAATATTTTTAGAGAGGCTCTTTTCTTTGGATCAGGTTGAAGCATCTTCCGGAGAAGATTAAGATGAGAGAAATCGATTTTTGCCCATGGGCCTAAGTTTAGATTACCGTTGTTCTGGATAAAACATGCAAAATTCTTCTCTTCCATTACTGGCAACTCCCAGGGTATTTCTCCTGTCAATAGTACAAAGAGTAGAATACCAATTGACCAAATATCTGTTGAATTGGCGTAGTATCCACCTTTCGAATATAAGATCTCAGGAGCCATGTAAGCAGGGGATCCCCTTTGATCAGAAGCAACACGAATAGTTCCATCATTCCTTTTAAATTGTGATGCCAATCCGAAATCAGCCAATTTCAAATTACCATTCCTATCCAAAAGAATATTTTCCGGTTTAATATCTCTATGGGCAATCCCACATTCATCATGTAGGTAAGAAATAGCTCTTATTAATTGTTGAAAATAAAACTGTGCCACTTCTGAGTCAACACCGATATCAGGTTCAATTTTATCAAATAAATCACCACCATCAGCCATTTCCATAACGATCCACATATAAGCATTTGAAATATTACAATCGATTAATCTTAATACATTTGGGTGTTTGGAACATTTGGAATGTAGGATAACTTCCTTTGTGATATCTTTATCAGATAGTCCATTCTTTTTACATGTTGGAATATGAATAAATTTGACAGCTATTATGACTTTGGGGTCTATTTTTAAATGAGCATTTTTGACACAACCAAAAGTTCCTTGACCTATGGTATCACCTAAGACTACGTCTTTGATTTTAGGAAATTGGGTGTTATCAGAGACATTCATAGGAATGGATAAGAAGGGTTGAAAACAATGATTTTCAAGTGTAATATTTATTGAATTGGAGAACTTTCAGTCAAGTAAAATCAGTTAAAGAGATATAAGAAAGTGATGAGCTTCTATTTAGAAGTTTTGAAACTTTAATTAATTGTGTTTATTTTCCATTTTTTGCATTGTTTACCTTTTGCAGATCTTTTTATGAAAAATTAGATAAACCTAACATAACCCTACTTGCTAAAGCCCTTATGTTATATCCCTTGAAACAAAGGTAAACCCTAATGTAAATCTCGCATAAGAACATGTCCACTTAGTCAACCTATATATCTGGAGAGTTTAGTTCAAAGGTAAAGAAGATAACTTTGAGTAGATAAAAGGTCGTAAAGGAACTCAATAACCTATCTTGGTGGCCTCCTTTCATCTCGCAGTAGAGTAAACCATACTCACTAAACTAACCTTTGAATAAGCAAACATATAAAAAGGATATCAAGAAGAAAAGGAAAATGCTGGATAAATTATTCATGGATAATGTTGAACAGTCAGTAGCTCAATCTCTACAGAAAAAGCTGCCGTTAGTAGTTTATAGTTGCGAATCATTAGAGGATGATAGTTGGTTTAAACAATGGTTTCATATGGAGAAAATCGATGAAATTAAAGATCATGCGATTTGGTTAAGGTTAATTAAAGGTACTGAACAATTTAATAATTTTGAACAACTTTTTCCTTCAGTTATCATTCCCAGCTTATATTTGATTAATAATGGAGAATTACTTTCTGTGATACAAGGAGTTGAGGATGATCACACACATTGGGAAGATTTACTAAGTATATTAGGAGTAGGTAATAATCAAAAAGGTAAAGATTCAACAAATAGAAAAACAGCTCATACTCATGATAATGATAAGAAGAGTAACAAAGAGAAGGAAAAGTTTGGAAAGAGTGATAGAGAGGATATCATGGAAACCAGTGAGAGAATATATCATCAACAAGTATTGAAAGAAAGAAGGCTTGAAAATGAAGAAAGGGAGAGAATTATTAGGTTAGTAAGGGCAGATCGTCAAGAAAGGAAGGCGAAAGAACAAAAAGGTATACTAGATGATTCAAAACCATTGGAAGTTGTTGATAACTTCCGAGATATTAATAAGTTACACAGTGAAAAATGTACTCTTCAAATTAAATTGACAAATAGTAGCACATTAACACATACATTCAATTCAAAGGACACTTTGAATGATGTACGAACATGGGTTGATCATAATCGAACGGATGGTAACACAGCTTATTATTTCCATCGTAATATTCCTCGTATGACTTTTAATGATTCAGACGAATTGAAGACATTATGTGATTTGGAATTGACTCCCAGATCTGCATTAATACTGAAGGTGATGGAAACATCCACCACCAAGATTAACTCTACAAACATAGAAAAACCTAGCCTGGTAAGTAAGGTTTTCAATGGTATTTCCGGTTGGTGGAATAAAACTAACAGAAATGAACCTGTAGAATTTGGTACTTCTAACTTCGAACCTTACCATGATGAACCAAGTGACGATGACACATCAAGAAACGCATCCTTTGGTGATATTAGCTACGGCAATAACATTAAGGGAAGTAATACGAGAGTTTCAGAGTTGGCCAAGGACGAAGGTTCATCGAGGACAAATTCAAATTCAAGAGCCGTGTCTCCCAATGTTTTCCAATTTGTAAATAGAGATGATATGGAGGATCAAGATGATAAGGAGAAAGAGACATTTAATGGTAATAATATCAATTTAGAGAAGAACAAGGATGATTCTAGTAAGTAGAAATGAGAATTCGTCTTTATACAAAATACACAAGGTTTTTATACACGTCATATAGCGTCACATAGTGTTCTTATATCTCATCGGAAGATCAGTATAATCAGAGCTTAAAAGGGGATGGGCGGCTAAAAAGGGAGAACGCAGATAAAAATATGTGAGCTCCCTCTTTTAGTCAAACAAAAAAATAGTATTCATTCAGTACGTAGCCTCCTCTGTAAATTGAAACAACAACCGGTGGTTCTAGATCCGAACCCCCCAGCTTAAACTTTTTTCGTTCAGTGTAAACAACACGCTCTACAGTGATGAGTTTCGAATCAATGGCAGCTTGAATTCATGGTTACGAAGGGTAACAAAGGCATTTCCAATTGAAAATGTTTTCGTTATAAAGGGCAAAAATAATATTAAGAGCAATATGTCTTTGATGGAAGGAACGTTTCTTAATATCTAACTTAGTTTATATTATATTTTATAAAAAAGTAATTCAACCAGATTAAAACCTATGTGTGTGGAAGTTTGTTATGTCCGTAGAAAATAATACCGCACAATCAGCGTCACTTAACTATATATATGTTTATATTTGCAATATATATTACCAAATTGAAGTATATCTACAACTCTAAGCCCTCAATTATCACCATTAACTCTCGTACAATATCTTCTTTTGGCTTGACAAAATTTTTGACATTCAGTTTTTTAAAGGCCATAAAAAGTACATTATTTTATTTGAATAAACGATTTTTCAATAACATTTTACCGGATGATTTAACGGTTACTGACGGTGATACCGTTTCGATGTGCACTAAAAAGCAGCTGGAAATTATACTTTACGTACATGAGCAGTATAAAAAAACTTATTTAAAAAAAACGCCTTTGCAAGAATCTTAATTGAAGTTTCTATTCCAGATGGGGAGCTTGGAGGATTCATGAAAAAATTCCTAGATAACAACGACCGCATAATGCACCACCGTGACAGATTTACCACCGCTCCAAAGCAGCAGAAAGAGAGTAGGCCAGCCTTTCGAGATAGCAGTATCATTGTAAGTGATGATGGAACGTTACTCATGAGGATAATATTAGATTTGGACTAAATAATTCATGTAATGTACCGGATTCACCTCCCCATATTGGTGTATTCGAAAAAATTGAACCTGAACTCCAAACTAATACAACTGATGAAACTCCAGAAAAGCGATCCACTAGATTGATGTTAAACGAAGAATGCGAGAGACTGCTTGAGAAAGGGAATCCATACCCAGAAGATTACAAAAAACTTGCTACTGTTCTTCCAACCTTGCTCCCTGCAAACGAGAAAAGGTACTTTTATGATCTAATCCCTAAAATAATCACTAGTAAACATTGTGCTGATGGCACGAACTCTTCATTAAAGTATGAGTTCCAAAGAGTCGCAAACTATGATGAAAAGTGTAAGAAGAAGGCAAAGAGGTATCAGTTCAATGAAAACTGTAGATATATCTCACAAGATGTAATGATAAAAACCGGCAAACGGAAGATGTTAATGAGTAATGCAAAAGTGACGCATGCTTCTGGAGAGATTGCCCAGGATGTCTTAGGAAATTCAAGCTGCACTATGGTATTAGAAGTAGAACCCACTGAATGGGCAGTTAATTCCTGAGCGAGCTTTGAGGGAAAGATCCTAGACCCATTAGAAAGTATCGATGTGACAACCACTTCTAGAAAGATTTGTCACCCATTTGGAACCCTCGTATAGTATCTTAGCTGATGCAGCTGACAGTGACATCTATAAGACATACAGGGGTTACCCCACTTCTTTTTTTCTGCCAATCAAATTCAACTCAATTTCAGTATATCTACATTAACAATAATAGAAGACAGAGTTTATTCACCTTTTTATGTTTTATACATCCACAGGCTTGCTTTCCAGTTGGCCCTGAATTCTATCTGAATCTTGAATTTTTTGAATGCAGAAAAGTCTTCGCGCTCCATCCACTTTTGGTGTAAAACGGGCCAAAAAACGGGCCAACATCATTTTTCCCTCTAAAACAGGACCCTTGGAAATATTTTCCATGGGAAACAAAGTAGAAACATTTACGAAATCCGAGAATTTTGTATGGGATCTCATATTCGTGAACAAATAATACTTGAAATATAACGGATCATTTTAACAAACGGGAAACATATAGGAAATTAGGCCAGAACCTTTAAAATTTGCCACACAGCCTTACGATGCAATAGATATTTCAAAACCCTTCAACATTCATCAATCAAATGAGGTTAGTGAAGAGTAATCAATCGAGGCAGTCGATACCATAAGTTACCATATCCTTACACTGCAAGGGATCTTAAAACTCTATCCGATCATGTCTACCATACAAGATGTAGAAAGTGCTGCTATCACACCTATGCTAGAAGAATTAAATACAGCCCTTGAATCTGCAATAATACCGGGTGATATAAATAAATTAATAGAGAGATGTTCTTTAAATCTAAGCACATCGATAATCCTTAAAGGTGACTCCAAACGTTTATTAGCGAATATAAAAAGAATGTTATTATCAGACGAATCAGAAAATATTTTAGATTATGAACTGCTACTGGAATTGTTACAAAGTTTGATTGACGTTTCTTCATTTGATGATGTTTTGGAAGTATTTTCGACTAATGATCTCCTAGATGCTTTGAACTCTGGAATAACGTCCATAGTGAGAGCTGCGTGTAAGATCATCTCTAAGTCGTATCCGAAGGGAATATTTGCATCTTCATTAATTATTGATATCGTTTTGGAAATATTTTTCAATTTAGATACTGAGATATCAATAATTAATGATATTGAGACACTGTTTAAGAACTTATCATCGGATGAATTGATTAGAAGAAGGATACTCGTTAATAATCATCCATTATTAAAGAAAATTAAAAGGGATTTTGAACCAAAATCATTCACAAGATTGATAGAGTTATTGAAAATCGAGTATGAGTTCATTACACCTTCTGAATTTGATGAAAGTTTATTTGTAATAACCATTAATGAAATAAGGAAATCAATAGAAAAGGACATATTTATTTTTATTAGCATTACAAATTACTATACATCATTGGTAGCAAATATCGACGCCATTGGCATACATGGAACCAATCATATGTGGGTAATAAGCTCGATAGAATCAACAGTATATTTCTATGGTGATTTGTTTGCCAATTTAGAAACATATTTTGAGGTTAAGAATTTTGGATTATCGTATATGTTTGAATTATTCCGCCAATGTTCGTACCAAAAGAATGGGGAGTTGTTTCATACTATAGATAAAGCATATGTTAAATTATCTCATGATACTCCTTATATATTGGAATTTATGGCATTCGTCAACCCAAAATATTTGTTTAAATTTCATCAAACTTTAGTGCACGATTTTGCATTAGTAACTCCTTCTAGATTAGGGATCTTAAGAAATATTATGGCAGATCCAGACTGTTTCCTGCTAATAGAACCCAAAATTACTTCAGGCAACATACTGGCACTCCCATATATGGAACAAATGGTTTTACTGGAAAAAATGACGCAGTTTAAATATGGTGTCGAATATTTGATTCAATTTTTACCGCAGGTCATGGCCAATTTAACTCAAAACTTAAATGGTGAGGTTACTGAACCTGAAACTGTTGAACTGAGGAGGGAGGCCGTAGAGCATTTGTTACAATTTGGTGAACCAGTTTTAAATGTTTGGTATAATCCTTTAAGAAAATTATATGGTAGAATAGTTAATGGTGATAACTATGAAAAGAAAGTAGAACCAAAATTGGCAAGTGCATATTTATAATCTATAGTTTTTTACATACTTCCTACGGTAATGTATAGTCTAAAGTTTCAATAATTAGAATGCTTTTTATTTTTCAATATGCATCAATCTGTCAATGTGGTATCCCAACCAATCTCTTTATATAAATATTTTACAACACCCCAGTCATCCATCCCCTCGCTCGATCTTTCATTATATACTACTAATCCATGTTGTTCCAATAAATTTGATAACTTCTCTCTTTCTAGAGCATATTTTGCCCTTAGAGGTATCTCCAAATGACATCTTCCATTTATAGCTAAAAACTTACAAATCATATTAACAACCCATTCGGGATGATTTGGTGAATAGATAGGATCAGCAATCAAAATAGTATCAAATTTCTCATCAGAATATTTCTTGATAAAATCTTCAGGATTTGTCCAATCTAAAACATCAGCTACTACAAAATCATCAAGATCATTATTTTGAACATTTTTCCTCAAATTAGTTACAATATCAGGCAAATCTGTGACAAACATTTCAATACTTTCATTACCATACAATTGTCTCCATTTACATGCCCATGCTATTCCAACAAGTCCGGTACCTGCGCCTAATTCCAGTACACGCCTTATAGATTTAGATTTTTTGTTGTTTTTATTCGTTTCTAAATCATTGACTAGTTCTTGTGATAATATTAAGGATGATCCCCAAGTTTTCCATCCTAAATTATCAGCAGTCAATGAAGGTTCATAAAGCTGAATGACATGAACTAAATTTTGAAGATTAAAATCTCTGGTCATAGATGGTTGAGCTGATCTACCACAATTTTCAGAAATTCTTAAACTTAGTTCTTTAACAATTTGATCATTTATGTAATCCTCATTACAATTATCATATTTTTTCAGTAAGGAAGTATAATAATTTAATAATAATTCTTTCTGACCATAACTTCTTAATCTAGGTATCCTGGTGCATATTTTTAACTCGGTGTTTAGCCTGCTATTAGGCCAAAGATCAGTATACCAGGTCAGTAATGAACTGAGCAATTCAGAAGAAATCTCTTTTTCTTTACAAATAATTTCGACTGATTTGGAATTTGTGGAATCGTCATAGTCATCATTTGACGTATTGAAATTAACCTGCTTATCTGGTTTTAACAATAATAAGACGCACAAAGAAGCTTGGGGTGTGGCGTACGTCGCAGGCGGAAGATCCAATATATCAATAATGGAATCTTCTTCTTCTTCGTCTTCGTCTTCCTCCTGGGCTTTAATTCCATCTATTCTGTTATCATTGACAGCAGTAATAACTACGACAGGATCGTCCTGATGCAATTTCGTGAAGATGGTCGTTGCTTCAGTGATTTTTTCTAATTGGACCTGTTCATCGGGACTGTATAAATCTAACGGATCAAACATTTATTAACAAAGGTTTCAATAATCTGTATAAGATATTTCCTTGGTATATTCTCTACTGTCTATCGTTTTAATTACGTTCTCCTCTGTGGTTTGAAGACTTTACATCATCGAAAATTTTCAGATAATTAGTTCACCGGAGATGTTACAAGAAAAAAGGTAATATATTGTGATGAGTTCAAGAGTCCATCAAGAAGCGATATTCCAAGAATACAGGTTGAAAATTGATCCTTTTCTTGAAATTCTTGCCGTTGCTTACAGTGCTATTTTTATATGAAATAACTGATTCCTTTGTACTTGTTTTACATTTTACACGGTTTTGTAGAGGAATTCTTAATAAAGTGAAAAATTCAAATACGTACACACGTACTCACCTATTTGAATGATAATTTGGTATTAAAAAGAGAACTTTGATATATCGAAACAGAGAGCCCATCAGAATACGAACCACTACCACACCTTTTTAGACTATATTCAAATTATAAAATAAAGACAGGAATCATGCAGACATGAGTGTTTCGAATCGTAAAAGAAGTACTACAGTCTTGCCATTAACTCCGATCACCCCTAATACAGATTTCAAATCACAAAATGATCATCCAAAGGTAACCCAACAACGAAATGAACGTGGACTAGGAATGTCCCGAGTCTATAGTATACCAGCAGCTATTGTCCCACAAACCTTGACACATCCTGATGATGATGATATTAACTCTAAAAATTTACCAAAATCTCCAAATGAAACTATTCCAAAATGGACACAAGTTGGCTTTCAATCCATTTTCCAAGGCACAGAGAGATCAAACCCAAGTCTTAAGTCACATCATATGATTGTACCTAATGCTGATAGTGATATTTCAAGACAGAGATCACCATTTGCGTCATCATCTTCGCATTCGAATGAAAGGCTCAGCAGATATAACACTAGAATATCAGAAAGTGACGAAGAACGGCTTTCCACTAATGATAGTATATTCACATTTGATTCTAGTGTGAAGGAAACAAAATCGAATTCATTATTTAATGCTGCTAGAAAGGAGTCTGCTAGTTTTAGTGAGAAGACATCAAGATTATTTAAGAACGGTAGTAGTCATAAAAATAAAAAAGCCATTGGTAATACGAATGAGAACAATAGCAGTAGTAGCAGTATCAACAGTAAAACAAGTAATGGGAAACCGAACTCATTATCTAAAGTAGCAAGGAAAATATTTCATGGTAAGACTCATAGACATATACGGAAAGATGAAAATGAGTTGGCTATGCCAAGTTCATTCAGTAAGTTTCTACATTCATCTATTGGTAAGCATAAATCTCCTGTTCAATTCATTCATAACACAAAGGGCGCTCTCGTAGATTCAGGGAAATCCGGTTATTCTTTTAATCCTGGAAGTATGGTCAATAATACTAATGATGTATCAATGTCACTTGATGATGAGGATAGTTTTGACTCAGCTAATGTTACAATCTTACATGATTTTTTGAAAAATTTATCATCTTTGGAAAGTAATTATAAATTATTCAATGCTCAAGAAGTACACATATTGGCTGGAAATATCTGGAGCATATATCGTAATGTTGTTGTTGAGTTATTTAAAGGTCGGAAACTTTGGCATTTAGAAGCTAAAGTTGAAGATATCGATAGGATGCTTGAATTTTATCTTGTATTGAGAACAGAAATTAAGAATCCATCATCGCATACAAGACTTCTTAGTGAAATTGAAGAATTAATAACATCGTCATTGTTTATTTTCGAAAATCAAATTGTTTTCAATTATAATAATGAGAGTGCAATGAATTCACCATTGAAAAGATTAGGTATCATATGGAGAATATTTTACGAAGAAGTTTTTTATGATGTTACGGCATGCTTATTACCTTTGGAGAAAAGTTTTGAAAGGAATCCAAAATATTGGCTGGATATATCATCTGATATTCAATCGATTAATCATTTGTTATTGAAAGGTTTCCGTGATTCTATTGTTCTGCCATATTATCAAAATTTTATTCATAGCCACGAAGGAGCTAGTAAGAGTTTCCAAATGTATATATTCAGTGAAGAGGAAGAAAGCAGTATTTCAGAACAAGATAAATTGACGCTTTTACAGTGCTTAGGAATATTAGGGACGATACAAGGGAAAGATAGAAATCAAATCGTCATTGAAGAACTATTAGAAGGTGTAAGGATGAGTATATAATTACGTATTTTTTCTCAGATAGTTTTTTAGTGAAAAATAGCCTAGTTATATATTCAAAATGGAACTTTTTTATTTCTTGTAATTTTATACATATAGTAGTATTATTTTTTATGCCCGTCGCTTTAATAGGGCCAATAGCCGATGTAATATATAAAGGGAGATGCTAAAAACACCAAACTTCATCACACGTTCCACTTCAGTTAATGGATTAAATACAAAAGCTATAGTCAAACTACTATCCTTGTATAACAACTAGACATAAACAAAAATGATGGAAGCTTTAATAAAAAGTTCAAGAGCAATTAATTTAAGGATTTCAAGAACGAGACTAATAACTCAATTTAGTCGGACTATATCGATAAATACAAATAAAATACCCAGTCCGCCAAAATTGCCAAGAGAAGATCAAGAGGAGTTCGAAAAATTACAGAAAATTGCAAGCTCTCAGGAAGCTATAGAAGAATACAATAGGAAAATAAAGGAAGATCCCACTAAGGAGAGTTTAAACTCTGAAATTTTGACTAAGAATGATATTGGTTCATTTTCCCCCGAGTTCTCCAAGACGTTACCTGAGTTTGAAGGTGACGTGAATCCAAAGACTGGGGAAAAAGGTGGACCAAAACAAGATCCTCTGAAATATGGAGATTATTCATTTAACGGTCGTGTAACTGATTTTTAGTTTCTTACTTATATAAATATTTATTCACATGAACTATAAAAAAGATAAAAGAATAAAACTACTTCAGGGAACTAACTTGCATTCAAATGCTTTCATGAACCTCTTTCTCTTGACGAATTTTATTTTTACATTTTTCAATTATAAACAAGTAAGTGCCATCATAAAATATAAATTAGCATGCAATTAGAAAATATTTTTTTTTTAATTGAAGATATGCCTCCCACCCAATATGTAATAGTCAGTACAATTAATTACATAACTTGCTTTTATGCCCTCAGTATTTGGTAGTGTTATAGTATTGTAGTGTATATGTTATTTGATTATATCACATTTAGGGATTCAAATTTTGTTTTATTTTAAATTATTTACATGCGTCGAGAGAATATATATATACATAATTGCATGTTCCGTTTCTTAAATTTGACTTAAGAAATTATTTTGTTTAATCTTTTTTCTTGTTTCAACCCTAAGTTGTCTCTTTCTTGCTAGAAGACTTTCTTCTACACTGGTACCCTTCCCAGATTTAGCTCTTCCATTTGCAGTCTTCGTATCCAACACAGTCCACAACCATTCTGGATACTCCTTATCTTCTAAAGCTATTGGCTCCTTTCCTGTCTTCTTGATATTCAGATTCAAAGGGGTACCAGCCAAACATGAGGATTTTATTTCTGAGGCAATTGTAGATGCAACTTTGACTTCGGCATTCAATACTTTTATACTGGTTGAAAACGATCTTTTCACAAAGAGACGTAACATAATTCGAATGAGTCTTTCTTACTGAAATGAGTGGTGTGTATTTCTCGTTCCTCTTGCGCCTGTTGAACCATGGAAATCTGCACTTTCTACTGTCTTTCTAAATGCTTATTACATTATTTAATGCAGCTCAAACAACTTTATAAGGGACCACGCGAAATACTTGATATTTAAAGATCTACTTATGTAAGGACGTACAGATTAAGTGGTTCAACTTATAGACTAATGTCAGAGACAAAAAAAGATTTAAAAGGACAAGAATAATAACAAGAATAGATTAGACTTTGTAAGGTATGTTTATATAATTAGACAGCACTTACCATCAGTTTGTGATTGTTAGTTATGCTATAGTAATGTACATGAGATTGCAACGAAAAAAATGATATTAATGAAATCATTGCAACAATTGATCTCTATAATAAGGTTGGTTATTAACGAATTTAGCCCTCCTCTTATCATGTGTCTTTTTATCTTTGATTTCTGTTTGCCAAGTTCTTTGTCTAACTTGAATCTCTTTGGCATCTAAAGTGTTCACGAATGATCTCGTCTCTGCTGCCATTAAAGTACCTTGACCTTCAGTCAATTCCTTTTCAGGTTTCAAATCTTGTTTATAATAACGTTGTAATGAACGATGCCCGACTTTAATACCTGTGGGTAGATGAAGTTCGACGTTATCATGGTATAAATATTCCTTTGGTGGTTCATCTTCATCATCTTCATAAAGTTCTTCTTCAATTTCTCCATTTCCGTTTGCATCGTCTTCAGCACTATCAACATCTTCCCATTCATCTTCACCTTCACCTTCCAAGTTGTCTCCACTATTAATTTGAATAACAGTTTTCTTTTTCCTTGCAGGTTTTTCAAATTGATCATAAGTACTTGTGAAATTATAAAATTCAGATATTTCCAGTTTTTCATTTTCATTTTCATATGGAATTTTACAATGTCTCTTAGCTAACATATGAGCTCTTACAGCTTCGATAGATTTACCTTGATAATTGCAAACAATACACACGTTCCCAAGACCAATTTTTTCCGAGAGATATTTGACTAAACCTTCTTTATCTTCTAAATACTTTTGTTCTGGAATGTAAAACCCATGAGATTTAAACATGTGGTCTAAATTAGTTTCAAAATCAGTGAATATTCTCTTGGTACAGAAAAGACATTGTTCCAATGGAATGTCTACTTTGTTTGCTAATTTTTGGTTCATCAACCTTTCAGCTAATTGCTCTTCAGTCAAATCTTCTTCATTGTCTTGTTTTTGTTCAGCTTCAACTTGGGATTTTTGTTCTTGATTTTGTTCTTGATTTTGTTCTTGTTCTTGCTTTTCAGATACGAGTGGTATTTCTTCTTGTTGTTGAGGAGTAATTGGTTGTTCTTGTTGTTGCTGTTGTTGCATGTTTTTCAACATATTTTCTCTAGCTAATTCCAATAATTCTTTCTTTCTCTGTAGTAGAGCTTCCTTTTCTCTTCTTCTAATTTCCTTCTTAGTCAATTGTTTCTTAGAATCTTCATTATTTTTAGTGGTTTCTGCCGTAGCGGCTGTATTGGCGGCATTCACTTTAGTATTGAATGTAGATTCAGTAATTGGTGGTAATTGAGCTACTCTTCTTTTCAAATTATAACGATGCCAATCTGATTTCATATGTTGTCTTTGTTCAATACTGGAAGCAAATTCCATGACACAGGAATTACATGTATATATACCGGACATGTTTTGATGATTTCGGTACTTTTTATCTTGCAATGAATGCTATTGATTATAGTATTGATAGATGTTAATATAGAGTCTTGTTATATAGAAAAGCTCATCATCAGCTCATCAGCTCATCGCTTTATTTTTTTCCAATTTTTTTGGAAATTTTTCAATTTGAAAATTTCGTGTCACATTAAACGGTGTCAGAAAAAAACATTATGAAGAATAGAATACATATATTTTTTATACATGAATTATTATTATTATTATTATTTTTATTATTATTATTTGTGTATTAGTAGGTCAGGTTTCTGTACCAGAATTATTGCTCTTTTTTCTTATTGTCCAAATCCTTTTTTGCTTGTTCCTTCTTGAACCAATTTTTAATTTGGAATTTACAAAACGCCATATAGAAGGGCACAACAATCAAATTAACCAATGCCCCCACGATCAACTGCACCATCCAGGCAATAGAATTATTATTATGTTTATTCAATCCCATATCCAAACTCATCAATAACCAACCAATAAGATCGGTCGTAATATCGTCATATCCATATTGTAATTGTTTAACGATAATGTCACAACATCTATCCACTGGTATAGGTGATGATGGACCTTCAATCTCTCTTGTAATTTCTGGTTTTGTTAGTTCTTCCAATTCGAACCCTTCACTTTGGAAATTCCCAGGATATACACATGATATTCTGTTAGTTCCTAATAATTCTTGTCTTAGGATGGATACTAATGATTTCATTGATACTTTTAATGGAGCGTATTGTGAGTAACCAATGAAGGGAAAGAATGCAGTCACACTAGAGAAGAAGATTAGATGCGATTGTAACTGTAACTGAGCAATCTTATGTGATAGATATAGAGATGTTAGGTAATTCATTTGGACACCCATCTCTAATTCTTTTGAGGTTAAATCTTTGAAGAGTTTGGGAATGGACCCACCTGCACAGAGGTAGATTTGGGTGGGAGAGAGGTCTTGTGCAAGTAATATGTCTAGTAAGGCGGATACTGAATTATAGTCTGATAGATCACATGGTGAATATAATAACCTTTTGTTCGCGTTTACTTTTTTCCCGCTACTATAATTGGATAAGTTATAGTTTTCAATGTTTTCTTCAAGTGAAGATGATGTTATTGATCTGATTGCGGTTTGTAATTTTGATTCTGATCTACTTACTATAATAATTTTTGTATTTTTAGTTTCTTTGAAATATTTTCTAGCAAATTGAGTACCTAAACCTTGTGAACCTCCGGTAATTAAAACAATTTGATTTTCCAACGTGAAAGGCATGTTGCTGAGAATAACGTGGCGGTTATATGCTTATTGCTTCATTTAACGCTTTTTGTATTGTGCAAAGTTAAGTAACATTATGTATTGTATTTTCGAGTATACAAGCCTACTTGTTGTCTATTGTTTAACGTTCCGTTGTTTTTTAAAAGAAAGAGGCAATATAAAAAAAAAATGATAAGTAAACAAAAAACATTCGTTAGTTTAAAATAAATGATTGTTATAGATTGACGAATATATATGTACACGAGTGGGTGAGAAAGATAGAAAGAGAGAAAGATCTAGTTACCTGAACGTTTTGATCTTTCCAATTCGAATTCTCTTTTCAATTGTTCCAATTCCTTTTCATCAATTGGAGGGATAGGCACATCAATGAAATCATTATCCTTATGTAGGAAACTGTATGTATAGAAGTAGATCCCCACTGATAGGGCACCTAATATTCCCAATCCGATCATATTCCCCTTAAAGAATGGTTTCCTTGCTCTTAGCATGGCGGGGGTCATTTTCCAAGTTCTTGGATCTTGATAACGGGATGGTTCCAACACCATTTCTTTATTTTGAGTTTGTTGTTTGTTTGGTTTGGTTAGACAATTGTGAGTGTACAGATATATACAGATATATATAGACTTGGCGACTGCAAATATTATATCATATCATAACATAACATAGCATATCCACTGTTCATTATTCATTGTTCATTGTTCTTGAACAACAGCAATCAATCAACGTACATACACACATAGTATAATAACATACAAGTCCTTCTTCCCTCCCTCCTTCACCCTTAAGGAAATCACTAAGAGCGGTTGTATCCGGGTAACTACAACACTTCATATATAGAGGCGGTAATAGCAAGAGCAAGAGCAAGAGCAAGAGCAAGAGCAAGAGCAAGAGCAAGTGAAACTGGTTCTGTTGAAAGGGAATACAAGTTCGATTGTATTGTATGGTGAAGGATGGTATTTGTATCCATCGTAGGATATGGAACTACCTTCATCATCTTTTGGTCACACATTGGCAGGCGTTATTCATGTATATATTGACACTACGCATTAATTTTAATTTCTGTATGAAGCCAAATCCGTCCACGTGGTCATGGGGTTTTTGGAGGCATAGAAAACACAGGTTCTCCAGGAAATAAACAAATAAGTAGTTGATCGTTATATGTGGTATGAGACAATTAACCAGCAAAAAAGCCAAGAAACTATTCCTCTTATAAAGAGTAAGCACAGACTTCTCCCCCAGTTCTACTAACAATTTATAACCTGCCTCAATTATGACTGTAGGTATCACTAGAAAATTAAACCGTACAAAACCGCATAGAGATGCACTTTTCAAGAATTTAGTAACTCAGTTATTTCAACATGGTACCATCATCTCGACCCATGAAAAATGTAAAGAAGCATCTCGTCTAGCTGATAGACTGATCACAATGGGGAAGAAAATTGCCTCAGATGATCAAAATACTACGAAATCATCATCCTTGTATCTACCACATATACAATCCAAACTATTCTTATCCGGAGATAACTCTAAATTAATCTCTAAATTGTTTAATGATATCATACCTGTATTCAAAAATAGAAATGGTGGATATACAAGAGTTTTGAAATTAGAATCAAGATTGGGTGATCGTGCTGATCAGTCCATTTTGGAATTAGTAGATTTCTTACCAGTTAAGACGAATTCCACTGAAATGGGTCTTAATAAGGGGAACATGAAACTATGGCTATTAATAAACAATATTGTCAAAAGTAATCATCTTAATGATGTTAAGGATATTACTTGGAAAAATTTATATAAAATAGGCCAGTTTAAAGATAAGGAAACTTTCTCTAATGATATTTTGCAAATTACTAAATTCTTAAAACTAAACGAAAATAATACAAATGATTGGAATGAATCAAAAGAAATTGATAACGTTAATAAAATTATAGAGAAGATTTATTCGTTTATTCCAAATAAATGTAAAACTGCAAGAATTAATGAATTTCAAAAGAAAGGTTATGTTATAATGGATAAAAGACCGGAAAGACCATCGCCGGAACAGCAACTCCATTGAAACAGACTCCCATTAAAACATTCATATATTCAAACAACAATAAATAAAAAAAAGTTAAACGTTATCTCATACGTAATCACTTTTATATAACGATTCATTCACCTGTACATATAAAAAAATAATAAAAAATACAAATAGAATACACCATATTTTGCTTTTTTTTAATATTTAGACTAGCTAATCCTTTTATTTCTTTTAAATATACTTAGTATTTAGTTCTGCAATTGATTTACAAAGAATATTCCATTCTATTGGATCATCTTTAGCAACCCCTTGTAATTCTTGCCATTTTAATAATTCATACATAAACATCAAATTCGGTTGAATTATTATATTTAATCTTCTCATTCTAACAAAAAGATATGCTTTCAAAACATTACAATTTAATCGTTTCATACATTCTGCTATACAAACAGTTGCAGATCTAGAAACCCCAACCATGCAATGAATCAACACTTTACCATCATTTTCATAACATTCATTAATAAATTCTAAAATATTATTCAATTGAGTCAATAAAGGATCCTTACCATTATCTTGTAAATTATCAATATGTAAAATCTTAAATCCATCAATTTCAATAATTCGATCTTCATGTTTAATATCATCTTCATTATCAATTGAATCCTGTTCATTTGGTATGGTAGATCCTCTTTTCCTATAACTGTTTATATCCATAGTCTCATCATATCGATAAATGCCAGGACGAATTGGTGTGGAAATACCACGTTGTCGTTTCTTAATTATGGTCGAATGACTATTATTATTCCTATTAGTACTATCAGTCCATGATAAATTCTCACCAACTGAAACGATATAATTGATTTTCAATTTCTTCAATAGTACGGGATTTTGTGCATGATCTAAAGATCCCAAATATAAATGATTTAATATCCTTGATGGTAATGGTCCATTCAATTTAATCAATTCAGAAACTTTTGTCGGAATTTTAATCAAGAATATATTACTAAACATTTCTTGACTTATTTCAATCATCATTCTATTCGGACTCATATTGACTTCATTTAATGAATCCTCATTAATCGATATCATATAATTAGCTAATTGAGTCTTATATTTTATTCGATTATGTTCTCGTTTAGGTGAGAATTCCCTTAAGATGGTTTGTAAATGGGCTAATACTTGTAAATCAACACTAAATAAATAAAATGGTCTATCTTTATCCAAATGTAATCTTAATAACGTTTCCTCTAATGATACATCCCAAAGGAATATTAAGTAAGCAACTAATAATAATGATGTCTCCGTATATCCATCTTTACAATAGAGAAATGTATTGAAATCAATAGCATTATTATTGTTGGGAAGTTTCAATTGTGAGATTTGATAAATTAAATAACATGTGTTTAAAATCAATTGGATGGAACTTATATTTAAACTCCCTAAAGTAATTGATCCTGAGCTTGGAAAACTTAATTGATATGCAGGGTACATTTTAGTTTGCGTTTCGTTTGCTCCCGCGCCAGAATCATCATTTATATTGATAAGTGGACTATCAGTTGACATAATGTTGAACTTTATAGCTGCATTTGTATTCTCAGCAGACAAACAATCTTTAACAATAGTTAATCCATATTTTAAGATGTTCCATAGTTTATCAATGTTTGGTAATGTTGAGTTTTCTGTACACTTAATGTATAAAAAAATTGGTATTGAATTGTCTATATTATTGAAATTTGGAATATTAAAAATTTTCAATTCACTTTCTAATAGATTTTCTGTAGATAATCTAGGTAATGTTACAATTGTATTCTTGGGTGAATAATATGGATAGCGTTTTAAAATTCCATCCTGAGAATGATAAAATTCATGAATATTACTGATATCGTTATCCATTAATTGTTTATAAAATTGGAAATCAGTTAAATTACCACACCAAAGTTTCTCACTAATAAATGTCGTTGATGTAGCTCTTGATATTTCTAATCTTTCATGATATGTTATATCTTTATCCCAATTATTAAAAGTTTCAATTTCAAAGGGTGATAATATTCCTAATTTTGACGATTTGATGATATCTTTCGAATGAATATCTTTACTCATTGGTAGGTTCCTCAATATTGATGATGGTAATTCTTCAGGTGTAAAATCTAGCAAAGAATTATAATTTAGAATCGAGATTTTTGGTTGCCGTTTTAACTCATAGATATTATCATTTTTATTCTGTGAATAATTTTTATGCATAGCATGAAGTGCAAAATTAATAAACAATCCCATTTCAAAACAATTTTCACATTTATCAATATGAGTAAAACAGTTGTTAACTTCATCATATTTAAAGCAATATATAATAATATTCGAGGAAATTTCTAAAATTCTTGCAGGTTGTAGATCAAACCTTCTAAATGTTCCAGCTTGTTTCCATGATGCCGACTGATTCATACAATTAGAAGAAGACGTTAAAGAATTATTACAACCAAATCCGACATTTTTCTCACAATATTTTCTCATTGCTAATAGATCAGTCTTCAAAAATGGTAGAATTTTGAATGTCAGTGCAATTTTAACGAATTTATCAATTAAATGACTGTTTTCTTTTGCAGTCAGACTAGGTAAGTCGTCAATGAACATATTCCTCAAAATTGAACATATTTCATGTTTATTGGCCTGATTATTAATATCAAGATATTTATTAATTGTTTGATCATGCCATGGAATGAATAATG
This sequence comes from Naumovozyma dairenensis CBS 421, assembly GCF_000227115.2. NCBI lineage: Eukaryota > Fungi > Ascomycota > Saccharomycetes > Saccharomycetales > Saccharomycetaceae > Naumovozyma > Naumovozyma dairenensis. The sequence goes on from NC_016480.1 coordinate 1,184,269, forward strand.
AAGATGGAACAATCGAATTTTTCAAATATCCAGAATTATCAATCCAATCCTTGGAATGTATAGGACATGATCTCAACATGGTAACGAATTTAGAACGTTCATTTATTATTGGTGGTAACGACAAATTTGATGTTCCATTTGCATGTAACCATGGGAAAATATCTGCACATTCCGGTAACCTCATTGATCTGTGCATTTGCAATAAATTTGAAGCTTCATCAACACTTATAGTTTCAAACTCAGTAATTATATTGTGGATATTTTTATCATTATTTCCAGATTTAGTTATTTTATGAGGGGCATCACTTGAAGATGACGCCTTGATATCGATTTTATCGTTCAAAGTTGAAGAAGAAGACATGATAAAATGGAATCGTAAATTAGTGTTAGTTTTGCTTTTTAAAATAAAGAGACAGAGCTTGTTGAAAGCACTGCTTCAACTTTCTTTATTTATTGCTGTTTTTAAACCGTAATCTTTTGATAGAATCTTTGACCAACTTAAGATGTATGGAAACTACACAGCACCACACTAAGAGTGAATTTTTTTGATTGGGTAGTGAATGGATTTTTAATAAGGATCGAAATGGTTTTTTTACCTTGTAATACTTGTTGAACTGTACTGGTGATGTTCTGTTTGTGTTGCTATGACAAAAGTTTGTTATTTTTTTTTAATAGTTAAAGATCTTCAATATGTCACCTTTAATTTATACATGTAAAAAGGCTCTCATTTAGTAGTACAATCGAAAGCAATCGAAAGCAATCGAAAGCATCGACAACAAGCAAGGTATAAAGATAGAGTCGAGGTAGAATTCAAGAGAAGCCAAGCCTAAGGGAATTGAATAATAAGATAACATAAGGTAACATAGAAAAATGGAAGTTCAACGAGAAGAAGAGATAACAAATCAAGAACAACAACAGCAACAACAGCAACAGCAACAACAGCAACAGCAACAACAACAACAAGAACAACAGGATGAAAGTTCACTATCAATGAATGATCGTGTTAAGGCAAAATCATCAAGCCTACCGCTGTCCAAAATAAAAAAATTAGCCAAAATGGATTCTGATTACATGATAACGTCCAATGCAGCATTTATGGCAGTTGCATTTGCAACTGAATTATTCATTCAATGCTTCAGTGAAGAGGCTGTCATAATGAATCAATTGAATTCCCATAGAAAGACCAATAAAACTGATACAGGGAGATTGACCTATAATGATTTAGTTGAGTGCGTTAAAAAGAAGGAAAATTTTCAATTCTTGGAAGATGTCATTGTACCAATAAATAAACAAGATGTCGTAAGTCATAGAAAAGGAAACGTGAGGTCTCTCAACCATGAGCAACAAGATGATGGAGAAGAACCAAAAGCTAAAGAAGATGGCATGGAGATAGATGAGCAGGAGGATAGGGAAGAAAATGAGGAGGTAGACGGAAAACGGGGTCAGACCAATAGTGCACAAATAGGAAATGAAATGTCTGTACCTTCTAAAGTACAAAAGACATTATCATTCTTCAAGTACGAAGATCCTTCAGCAAAGAAATCTATTTCTAAAATTGGTGAAAAGAGTAATAAGAAAACGAATGCCCTTGATGATATAATAAGAGACAGTTCAGACGAAGATATGTATGCATCAGAGAAAGATGAAGAATCAGAGACGGTACTGGAAGATGAGCAAGAAGAAGATGATGATGAAGAGGATGAAGAAGAACAAGAAGAGGACAATCCACTGCAAGAACAACTCGAAGAGGTTGCCAAATTAAATACGGTCCCGGACCTTGGTTCATCAGATGCTGAAGAAGAAGAAGAAGACGAAGACGAAGAGGATGGAGAGCAACATACTAATGACAATAGCGATAGCAATGAAGAGTGATATGCCCATCCCCCCTAAGTAGATGTTAAACTAAAAACAATCTATAGATTAAAGTAACTTTATATCCAGCATGTGTCATATAAAGCAAGCAGTAGAGAATAAAGTCTGGTTACTTCACACTTTCGTCTCTTTACATGCTTTATTGACTCTGTAAAGGATGACTTATTCAAAGACTGGTTTAGCATATCTGTATGCAATGAAAAGATCGCAGATGGATTCTGAAGATTGCTAACATTTAGTGTATGTCCAATTATGCGTGTTGTGTCAGGCTGTTTAACTCCATCGTTTCTATATTCAAGAAGAAGGTCAATCGTTGATAAACAACTTCACCTGATAGGAGCGCAATGAACTAAATGGATAAGGATGCATGGAAAATGATTTCCCAATGTTTAGGGATTAGAGACGCATATTTCGAGAAGGAGAGAGCGTTATGGAACAATCGGTCTACTAGACAAACAAAGTCCCGATTATTGAACAGATCTATGTTAGAGACGTATTGAGCACACACCTTTATATAAGTTAAGCTAGAGACAGAGAACAAATCAATAAATCAGTAAATCAATAAACCAACTGATAAACTAGTTGATATATACGTACATTAATGTGAATAAACGTCAAGAAAAGTTAAAACACCCAGACCCCTCAAACTAAACTTGACTGAAAAATTTCCGTAATATACAAACAAGAAGACAAAGAACAATTGATTACTTATGAAAAACGTTATATGATATAGGAACTCCACAAGTGACGTAGTACAAGTATATGTCAATGGAACAAGTGCCAAAGGATAAGACTATTGTGTGAATTGTGACCTTACTATCTGTCAAAAATATTGTATAAATTTATTCAATCGAGGAAACGAAGCTCCGCTAAATAAATAAGAAGTAACGATGTCTAGAAAACAAGAATATATCGCCAAGATAAAGTATCAGAATAACCTACCTCCACCATTATTACCACCAAAGTTACTAAACTACCCAGAAGATCCAATTGGAAACGTAGATTCTCCACAATTATTGACTTCTCTATACACGAAAACAAACGTCACTCCATTAATCAACCTAAATGATGATCTTGGTATGCCATTAGACCTTATCCAAATACCAAACTTACTAAACAATGCTGACACAAAATACCTATACGGTCTCACAGAAAACAACAATAATATCATCCTACATCAAAAGGATCGTGTCCTATTAAGAGATCCTCGTATCGATAGGTTGACTAAAACAGATATATCCAAAGTGACATTCTTAAGAAGAACAGAATACGTCTCTTCAACAATAGCATCACACGCAAACAATAACGGTACCTCTACCGCTACCATGATCAAGAAGAGAACCAGATCTGAAGAAGATGAGGATGAATTATTGAACGCATCACAAATCTTACAAAAAGTGGAAAATAAATTCGAAGCAATGCACACCGCCAATTCAACTGATGATTTGTCTGGTTTGAAGCACCCGATAAAGAAGAAAATACATGCTGTGAAAACATGGAATTTATTACCAGATACAGCAGCGATGGATCAAAGTTATTTCACTTTGAGGTTAGTTGGAAGTGCCGCTTTAGACAAACAAGAAAAGAATAAATTGGCATTGTCCACTGCTATATTTAGACCAGTGGAATTAGAGGAAGATGAATGGATTTCCATGTATACTACAGATAAATCAAATTCAAAAATTATTTCTCAATCAATGGAGAAAAATATTGATGACGTTAAAAGCAATGCAAGCGTTAATGATGATGAGGATGATGATAAAACTTTCAAATTCAAGAGGTTAAGAGATTTTGATATGAAACAGGTGCCTAATTTGAATCCTTCTGTGAATCAAGCTTTCGGGGAATTGGCTATAATGCTAAATAATGAAAAGGGGATAGCATATTATAAACCATTACGTCCAAGAATTGAATTAAGACGTAGGCGTGTTAATGACGTGTTTAAACCCTTGGTTAGACAGTATGATATAGACCAAATTAATGTCTCGTTGAGGAATCCTACCACTCAAGAAGCAAATTTAAGAGATAGATTAAGAATGAAATTCGATCCAATTAACTTCGCCACTGTGGATGACGATGATGAGGAAGATGATGATCATGAAGAGAAAGAGGTTGAAAAGGAGGAACAAGGCGATCGCGATGAAGAAAAGAAAAACGTCGAAGAAGAAGAAAAAGAAGAGAATACTAACACCCAAGAGACGAGTGACGCAGAGAAAGAACAAATTGAACAATGATGTATGTAACGGAAATAAAAAATAAAAGATAATGTTGATGCTACTATTAATATACATTAATTAAGCCATAATAAATGATGTATTTAATTTATTTATTTCTCTTCTACTTTATATAATGACAACAAACCAGTCTCTATATTTGAACGTACAAAACAATACTAACAACGTCAAAAGTGATGAGATTTTGGTATCTTATCTTGTGGAGCAATATCAGATTTATTTGTGTCAATCATTTATTAATAATATACAATGTTTTCTTCGTCCTTTTCTATATATTATATAATTAAAAGTGTATTTAAACTAATACCTAACATTCTTGCATTTCATGTCTTTTATATAATTTCTCATTTGGTTCTATGAGCGATAACCGGTTGACCAAATGGTAAGATTGTTTTGACATCTAATCCAGATTGAGCAGCAATGGCTCGGGGCGAGCTTTTTATGGTTTCATTGTAGACGGAGTTGCGAATAATTGTAGAAAATTGAATGGCATAAAACCAGAGATTGTCAGGTAGTTGAGCAGCTTTGAGCAGCGTACGATAATCATTTAGCAGAGTCAAATTCATTCGTTCAGCAACACCATTGGAGGCGGAGTCAGCCACCAAATTGAAGATGGGTTACATACCATTACTTTTAAGATAATGATGAAGGAGCTTATTATCATATTCACGCCCGTGATCAAATTGGAAACATAGCACCTTAGAGTTGAATTGACGTTTTATAGTGTTAACGAGTGCAGTAATATCATGTAGCATAAGATCGGCAGTTTTGTTTCTTAATGGGAAGACCCAGCGAAAACGAGTAACTTCATCGGTAAAGGCCACAAACCAAGATGGGATAAGGGTTTGTCTACAGAGACAGGAC
>NC_016480.1:1189358-1280898 GCF_000227115.2 Naumovozyma dairenensis CBS 421
TCGTTCTAGTGTTAGACTTCAGTTTGGGAATTGGATTGGTAGTAGATGGAGCTACTGCCTTAAAGCATTGATCACGAGTATGGCCCACTATGTGGCAGTAAGAGCACTTGGGTCGTGCTGATTGAGTGGTGGTAATGTAATCGTATTCGGCGGAAATACGAGTGTATATGTCAGAAATAGAGTACGGACTTTGCGATGTACGAAATTCCTTATTGATAGTGGAGTATGGACCGGTAAGAGCATTTAAAATGTAGTCTTTGATTAGTGGTTCATATTGAGTAAGTTCCTTTGTGTCAATCTGTGAAATGATAGATTGCACATTAGCGTTAAAGATAAAGGCAGGCTCTTTGCTTTCGAAATGAAGGTCACATAATTTCCGCATGATAATAGTGATATCAGTGGCTTGCATGGCCAAGGTCATAGCTCTTTGCAATATAGTAAATAGAGGTACAGAGGTCTCTTGGGCCTGTTTGACCCATTGAGGATAAAAATCCATTTTAACGTAAGTGGAAAATAACCACTGGAGGCCAAGTTCTTCCCAGTGAGAAGGTGTTCTTGCAGCTACACAATGTTTGTTTGGAATTAAATCACCATATTGAGATGAATTGAGATGGTCCAGAGTCCTAATCCAATTGGAAAATTCACCGGTACTTGAAATAGGGTAGAGCGGTGATGGTTTTTGAGGATTTAATGCATGAGGAACATCCCTATAGTGATTGACAATAGGTTGCAATGGCGGCTGGGAAAATGTTTGTGGAATTGGCAAATGATTATTATACATTGATTGTGAATACACATGTGGCGAAGGTGGTGCCGACATGTGGGATGGGGGTGCCATATTATGGTTCATGGCAGGATATGGGTAATAATAGCCTTGTGGTGGGGGCATCCCATAGTAATGATATGGATATGGTGTATGCATGGATGGACCGTACTTCGGAGTGGATTGTTCATACATAGAAGAAGGTGGCACCTTATCTTTGTTAGATGATGTTGATTTATTTGGATCAACAGTGGTACTTGCCTCATGTTGAGGGAAGTTGAATGACTGAGTGTGGGAAGCGCGTGGGATATCATGTAAATTTAAAGTTGTTGATAAGTGATGGTTCACTTTGTTCATGAGTCCTCGGATCTGGAGTAACACTGGTGTGAAGGCCAGTATGCCTTGCTCGGTCGCCACCATGATGATATTTAGGATCTACTCCATGACTAATCTTGCTCTTACTATTCTTATCCCATGCATCTATAGAATATTTGGTTCCAGCAAAAACATAATGCATAACTGCCGAACCAGGGCCAATACAATCAACCCATAAGCAAGAATTGTATTTCTTCACTTAATTTAGTGGTGCATTTTGATTTCCAACCCCTTTTAAGCGAAAAGGTTTCTACTATCAGACTTTATTATTCCTAAGGTACAACCATTTTATATTGCTGGGTGTTCTTATATTGCTCGTGATATTGAGTTCTGTATTCCATATTTATGCATTGATGTTTAACGATAGCTCTAAGTAGGCATGATTTCTATTTGTAATATTAAATTTTATGAGTGTTCTTTAAATAGAAATAAAGGAAAATATCAGCTTATGTATTACCTATTGCCCATATTTAATTATGAATCTCTCTTAATTATTAATGCGGCAGATTGCCAACCACCAGCCGCTACGCCAACGCAAATATAATCTTTCTCAAGTTCAATTTTCGTTGGTTTTAATACTTTCACATTTCTTTCTCCATTCCAGGTACCAATGTGGAGATCATTAACAATATGCTGAGGTCTACCCAATCCTAGACAACCAGAATATTGACTTTCAACACCCCATACATATAACTTGCCTTGTTCAGTAACTGCAAGTATATGGTAGTCCCCACCAGATAATGATAAAATTCGATCTTCTGGATCCTCAAGTGCCAATTCTGTTAGTGAATTCATTTCACAGGAACCGTCTTGTACATGCATTGAATAACAAAGGTTTTGATCTGTAAAGACAACTAATTTTGACAAACAGCTAATGACCTTCACCAATTTTCCCTTCACTTTATCCGTTGGTAAAGTGACCTTGTTAACAATGCCCAGTTTCTTATATTCATACAAAGTATCCCCTTTATAGTCAATATAAAATACATGGCTATCCTCAGTACAGGTAAAATCAATGACTTTATCATCACCGCTGATGGAACTTGTGTTTGGAATGATAAAATAATTGGCCTTAGAGTATAATTCTCCTCGTTTTAAAGCTTTTCTACTTTTCCATACAACCAACCCAACATCATAAATGAAAACACAATTAAAATCCCAGCCACATGCTATTTTCAAAATAGGATTAGTTTCCTTGGAAGGTAACCCATCAAATATAACTTTTACACCATGTTCCGTTGATGGGTTATCCCAACTATATAACTCATTTTCAGTATCTAGGGCCAAAAAATGACTTCTACCTGATGTAATACCAATAAATTTAATTGAACCCAAGACTTCCTTATCAATCTTAAACGATGGTGGGTTATTACTATAAACTGGGAAAGAATGTCTGGTAAACATCCTTCGGATATGTTTATTACCTGGCACTAATTCTGTTGCGAAATTTTCCATAGTTTGTAATTCATCGTATATATTACGATGTGGGCCAATAGTTTCTATCACTTCATCTTGTCTTCCTATGGGAGAATGATTTGTTTGCTGTGTTGGGGTAGGTGTAGGTCCATAATGGTGAGGGGTTGGAGGATGGAAGGTACCGGTAGTGTTGATGGAAGTCGTAGGTCCTCTCGTGATATTTACTCGAGGCCAAGAATGCTCTACACTTTGGATAGCTTCTCTAAATGGGTTAAAATCTTCTTCATTATTCTCAGGTCCCGGTCCTCGATGACTCCCTGAATACGTTGGCCCCGTAGAATATAATTTACCTGACCTCGTCAGTATTTGGAAAGAATACCCGCCACCGGATATTTGGACAATAGAGTCGCTACTATCATCATCAGCGGTTGTGGTAACTAATTCAGAATTTTCACCATTAGAAAACCATGGGACCTCTATAGGCTTGTTAACTCCGAATTTAAACCTCGTTGATGTTCCATTTAAATCATCCTCAGTCACTGCTGGGTTCGAGACAGCTGTATATCCCAACCTGGCATGCTTGAGACACCCCCAAGTATAAAGTTTAGCGTCTTTAGAACGTAATTTGAAGAGTTCATTCCAGCTCACATTTGGAAATGCATTTAGCATGATAGCTTCCGAGCAAGTTTTAAATTTCTCAGAATTTTTAGTGCGAAATGGTTCATCATTCGTATATAATGTCCCGTATGCCTTATGGAATAATTCATGCCATAGTGTTTGGGATTCATTGAAGTTCAGTAACTTATGATAATACTTGTTTGTTAGGGATAGATTCTCAATGTCTTCTCGATCTAAAAATGGTAATGTAGACTGTATAATATCAGGCGGCAAAGATCCTGGAAAATGATTAGTTTCGGTTTTGGATTTCTCCATGATTATGTTACGCTTGCTTTTATCTCGTTATCCCGGTTTATATAAATATGAATATTAATGCTTTCAAATTCTTAGACGATTAGGCAATGAGAATTGCTTTACTGTTGGGAACTTATTAAAGGGTTCCCTAATTTCTTTACCTTTAAATACTTCCTTTGAAATGATTCATCGGGGGAAACGAGAAATCCGGAGATCTGCAATGTGCGCTCAAATTTAAAAGCATTGATACTTCATAGAAAGAATGTAAGACAAAACAAGAAATAGCATATATACGAAACCTCAGTTTTATATATAAAACGATATTCTTTTAGCTGCAGTAATAACAATAACAAAAAATAATAAGGGTAACAATCTTCTTGAAAAACATCTATCTATAGTCTATTAAATACGTTAGTTAATATTTCTGCTAGTTTTGTCCAGTTCTTAATCCTTAGATTTTCATTATTTAAATGTGCGTTGTCTGTCGATTGTCCACAAGGTATCTGGACTGCTTGTGCATCAAAGATCCGTTCCAAATCTCGAATACATGGAATTGATCCACCTTCTCTAACAAATAATGGTTCCATATCCCAAGCCGCTGTAACTTCTTCCTTTAATATTTGGTACGCATGATTTGTTGGATCACCTAACCATGCTTCTGCTTCATTCAATATTGTCACTTCTATATGATTCTTTGTTGGTAATTTTGCAAATGTTTGTTTAATGTATTCAGTCAAATCCTTCTTGACTTGTTCAACACTTTGTTCTGGAACCAATCTGATAGATAACCCGATGCTTGCAGATTTCGGTATGACGGTAATATTACCGGGACCACTCATTTTCAAGGTTGTGATGGATAAAGAGGGTTTCGTCCAATTAATTATTAGTTCCTCTATTGTGATCTTTTTGTCTATATTTGCTTCTTTCATAATTTCTTGAAACATTGCATAGTCTGTTGCACTTAGTTCTTTCAACGGTAAATAGAAATTTGGAATTTGAATGCGACCATCTTCAGATTGTAATTTAGAAATGACATTTATCAAATCAGTCGTTGGTTCTCTATGAACACCACCATCCACACCAGAATGTCTATCAGGCTCATCACCCCATATGCTGACCTGGGCATTAATAACACCTCTTAGTCCATAATTCAAACATGGGTGTTCTTGGTCTACCCAGGAAGAATTACTCATCAAAATCCAGTCAATTTTTTCACCAATAATATTCCTATATTTCTGACAAACTTCAGAAAATCCAGGTGAACCAATTTCTTCATTCCCCTCGATTAAAAATACAACATCATTGATCAATTTATCTTCTTGAAATAAACTTGCCACACTGTGAATTGCACTAACTAAAGGCCCCTTATTGTCACTGACGCCACGACCTTTCAAATACCCATTTTCACAGGTCAAATGAAAGGGATTCGTATTCCACTTTTCTGTGTCACCTGCGGGAATGACATCAAAATGACCATACCATAAGATACGTTTTTTCTCTCCAGTCTCACTGTTTCCCTTACCTTTAAAATGGGCGAATACAACTGGATTTGCACCATTTGATACTGGGAATAATCTTGAATCGGCAGCCCCGAAATTTCTCAATAATTGTTGTAAATAAGTAGCACATCTTCTAGTTTGTAGTTGTTGTTGAGTATCGTGAGTTTGAGAAACTGTCTGGTATGATATTAATTCGCGTAATGTCTTAAGCATTTCTTCACTGTTCACCATTGCTGGCTGATATGTTACCCATGATGCAGTTCTTTCAAATCTTGAAGGAACTGCTTGTGCGGTGAATCCATAGGCATCACCACTTGTTACTGTTTTCATTGGTGTTATTCTTTGACTGAATAAATGTGATATGTCCCATAATGTTAAAGACCCATCATTACCACCAGTTAGTAAGCTTGGTAAACTTTCTTGGCCTTTCGTTTCTCTTTCGAATATTTCAGACGTTAGTAGATTACCTTGATTGGGATTCCAGTGGTGGATTTGATTTTCGAAAAATAATGTTATACCAGATTTGTCAACTGCGAAAATATGATCATTGAACACTGATAAAGATATGATATCTGATTTATCTGTAGTGTTTAAGGTGGAGATTAATTGTTTAGTATTTAAATCCCAAATGTTAATGATACCATCACTTAGGCCACAATATAAGAACGGGAATTCAATTGTTTGGGATAACACACTATCTTCATTATCCATGTCCTCATCAATCAGTGATACCTTTATCGACCCATTGCCTTGAATTTTTTCAAATTTCCATGTTTTACTAACCCCATCTCCACCGGATGAGATGATGTACCCATACTTGCATTCATCCCCAGATTCCATAGAGGATGGTACTGGATAGTCTTGATTAAAATGACAATTGAAGCTCGAACACATCTTACAAATAGAATAAATGAACCCATTATGAGCATATTTAATGATATTTTCGGAAGGTATTTCCAAAATAGTATTATTTGTAATTTTCAAATTGGTTGTATTAGTGGTAACCAAATTAATTGTTTGACTTGTAGGTGATAAATCCAATGACGATGAAGATGCAGCACCTGAACCAGTTGGACCAAATGAATCGAAAAATTTATCATATCTTCTATGTGGTAATCTATTGAGATCAATTTCTTCATTTGAATTCATAGCATGTATTCTTAAAAATATATTATCCAAGTATAATAAACTTGCGTTTTGACAACCAAATACTATGGTATCTAATAAATCTAAATATGTTATTGAGAAAATATCACCTATATCAGTGACTGAATAGATGGTGGCTAATTCCTCCACGTTTATTAAGTTTTTCATCGAATTGTTATCTACTGACCAAATTCTTACTAGGGAGTCAGCGCCTGCAGAAAATAAATGTCGTTCATCATTAGATCTAGTCATACATAACACACTTGATCTTGTATTTGTTTCAGTAGAATTGCCTAATTGGATTGTCTTGATAAGGTTGTAAGTCGGCAGATGGAAAACTAAGATTTTAGAGTCTTGTGTACCTGCAAACAATAGTTTCTTTGAAGGGAATGATACGACTGATAAGATGGAATATTTATGATTCCATCGATGTATTAATTCTGGTCTTGATACATTCATTTTTTTAATAATTTTTGTTGGCTTTCCGCTTTCGAAATCAGAAAAGAACAATTGATAGATATAATTCGGTTCTGCTATTAAATTATGGTTACCAATTCGGATCAATGTATGATCTCAAAGCTGGTGTCAATTAACTTCCCATCATTCAGTATCTCTGATAGTCATTGATGTTTCTTTATTGACTCAATTGATTTACAAGTAAGGTCATATGCGGGTAACGCCACTTCTTGAAAGTTAAGAAGAATACTAAAGGAACTTTGAGGCAGATTTTAAAGGTTTTGCCAAATACATAACGTATATTCACTTTATAAAGATAGCATATTAACTGGAGAAGGATAAAAGCAGGAATCGAATCCATTGAACTAAATTGCATGAATGAGAGCAACAAATATCTTACAATTTCAAAGCACACCAGTAACGAACTTACTGAGACCGTGGAAGAAATTCAAAGATGGTACGATATTTTATGGTCTCACTAAGACCGGTAACAAGCGAACACCATTAACGACGAAACAAGGTAACAAGACGATGTATAAAGGTACCAGATCTTCAGGTATAGGTAGACATACGAAATATGGTGAATATGTTATTAATTGGAGGAAGGTTAGGACATTTGTTACTCCGACATTTCCGAATTTGGAATTAAAACCTTTGGTTAGCCATAATACGAATGAATTAAGACACGAATTTACTGGGTTTAAAAAGGGTCCATTAGATAAAAATTTATATTTTGAAAAAATTAAAGAATTTATTCGGGATGGGAGAGTTCAAGGGAAGGCAAGTGATGTTTCTTGTCATGCTGAAAGAGGTTGATTCATATGCGTATGTGTGAACATTTAACCCGAATTAACAAGGAATTATCTTCACATGTATATATAACTATGAAAATAAGATATTCCATCTGACATTATCGCATATTAATCTCTATAGAGTCGTGTATGTCTAAATATTTATATGAGAAGCAAAAGGGCTCACATACTAAAAATATAAATTGATATTCATAATGAAAGATATTAGTAGGAAGTAAAGTTTATTTAAAGATACATATAGATAAATAATGACACATATATGATTATGAGGAACATTCACCATTGGTAGAATAACATGCAGAATTTAGAGATTCAAAACCGTAAACATTCCGAAGAGAATGGACATATTTTTCATAACCTATATACTATTATATGGTGCCCTTCAAAAAATAACATAATAGTAAAGTATTACTAATAATGGTATGCGATTAATTTTTATCGGTTGTTTTTTTTTTAGTTTAGGTTCACATACCAGCGTTAGGTGCACCCAAAACAGAAGATAAAGCACTTTGACCACCACTTTGTTGATAATCTAGAGTAATCAATTCTAATAATGAGAACCCACCAGCAATACCTATCACAATACCAGCGGCTTTACCTTTCAAACCTAATAATTCACCAGTAACAGCTAATAGGGCAAGCATAGCAGCACCAGTATTAGATGCCACTGGGACAATCTTATCTAATTCTTTAGCGATGTTTTGTTCTCTACGTCCAGTTAATGTGATACCTTGATCTTTAAATTCAGCAGCTAAATCACGAGCTGATGAACCTGAGATATTTTGCCATTGAGAGGCGAAGCAAATACTTGTAAAAACAACGAAGGAAGTGTAAACAACAAAAGTTAATGGTTGAGAGACCATACCACCGAAGAATGATCTTGGTGGGGTCAATAGTGATAGTGGGAAAGTTGGTACAGCTAAAAGGTTGTTGACGTTATCATAATGACCCAAGATCTTGCAGATTATACTTTCTTGATTGTTGTTAGCAACAATTTGAATTAAAATGAAGGAAAAGATGTGGACGTAGAATAGAACAATGTATGAGAACAATAAAGCAAGAGCACCAATATTTAATAGACGGATAGGATAGACATTGTTAACACCACGAGTTCTAGTAGATCTAACTGGTAATTCCAAACGGACACTTTGTAAGTAACAAACAATGGCAGCAAAAAGGACAACGACGACAGTGGTTGTAAAATTTGGTAAGTAATCTCTGGTGAAAGAAGCAATGATACCACCAAGTATAGTGGTATCCTTATTTCTAAAACTTTGAATTAAGTTCATTAGGGAACCCTGTGCTTCAGTATGACCTGCAGCGTCAATTTTAATTTGACTTACACCGAAGGTATCAGCAATAAAGTTGGTAGCGACAGCTGCCGTATTTAAAATCATAATCCCGGATGCGAAACCGAAACCTTTGTCAACTACTTCAGTTAATAAGGTGATAAACAAACCAGCACCACATAATTGAAAGTTTAATAGGGCAATTTGAAGGATGGATAGATTAGCACCATAATATCCAGAGAAGATGAAAATGTTGGTTAAGATGAAATATTGAGAAACAGCGAATAATTTAGTTAAAGTTTGGAACAATTCTCGATCTTTTTGAATTTTGAAGTTGACTTTAATGATCTTCAAACCTGCTAATAATTGTAATAATAGAGCACTTGAAATAATTGGGAAAATACCGAATTCTAGAAGGGTCTTTGGAGAAGCTGCAAAGACACCACGTAAGAAATAAATTGGATCATTCACAGTGGCAGTTTGAAAGTCCTTAGAAATACCTGTCAATGGGAATTCTGCAAAAAGGTAGATTAACGCAGTGAAGATAGTGTAAACCATCTTCTCATCGAATGGGACCCTTTCGAGTGGACTTTCCACTTCAGGTAGAATTGGTAAAAAAGGCTTTGCCACATCAATAAGACGAACTGTAAACAAAAAAAATTACGAAAGAATAAGGCGCGATGTTAGTAATTGTAATGTTATGAATGGTCGATGATCAATTCAATAATTGATTGACTCACCACGAATAACAGAAATATTGACATACAGCCAGCCATGGTGTAGATTTTCTAGTGGAATAAGGGATTGATTCTCTTTTATACGATAAATGAAATGCAATGGTAGTATCACAGGCTAGAAACTGGAAAGGGATATCTTATCAATTGATTGATTCTTTGAGTTGCTTGCTTAAAGGCAATGGCATTGAGTGTGGAATGTCCCTCGCCTTCTTGAAAGTTTCGGTGAATAACGGTTTGTGTTAGTCTGCTTGTTTTGCTAAACGTTAACTTTACAGACTTTTTCACTTTTGGATTTTGGAAAAATTAAGAAACAGCTTTGTAGGGTAATACCTAAAAGATTTTATCACTTGAAACGGAGATCATCTCCTACGAAATACTTACCGATGGCGTCACAAATATCGTAGCATATAATGTTCGTAGAACCATACAACTTATTGAGACTGAATTAGGAAAAATAATCTGTTAATGAGCATTCCATAGGACTTAATCTTGTTTTCATCTTTTTAAGAAAGGGGAGAAAGAGACGACAGGGTAAGTATAGGTTTTTCTTCCGTAATTTTTCCAGAAAAAACTTTTGTTAGAAATAATATATTAAGATACGAAGCTTTCCACCCATGCCATATGTTCTACCATTTCAGACTTTTTCTACTACCATATACACAGGCATGTGCCTTGTTTGGTGTTGTTTCCGGTAACCGCCCTTAATTATCGGACAGGTATCCGACTTCCGACTTCCGACTTCCGACTTCCGACTTCCGACTTCCGACTTCCGAATTTCACAAACCGGGTTTTAATTACCCCACACTTGACTTGACTTGACTTGACTTGACTCTAAACAAGGAGCCAAGGAACAATCGTGGGAAACAGTCCGCAGACACGGATAGATGGCTCTAGGCTCGAGCAGATCCTGCGGAGGCACATAGCAAGGGACATGGTCCTACAAAAATACATACATATAGATGATCTGCTTTAGCACCTTGAACCTTGAATGATCAGGTTTTCTAGCTATTGAAAAAAAGCATTCTGTAGTATTCATATTTCCTCGTTATAATAATAGTTCAGCCAAAATACATAGAACAAACATACGGAACTTCAAAAAAATGAAAACTATGACATTAACAGAAAGTGAAGAGCTCGGAGATCTTCAAGGTTACGAACATTTGATCCCTGCTCCCAGACGTAGCTTAGCCCTACAACACTCGCTAGAATCTAGTAAAGACACTAAAACTTCGAAACTTACATTAGATGATATTGACCTTACCCCATTAGACACCACATTTGATAAACAAATGTTCTTGGGCTTGCCCATGTTTCTAGAAAAAGAAAGAGAGCCTGACAGGACACCAGTAAATCGTTCTATGAGAGCAATATATGATGATCCACCATCAGGGATTTCTGATATTATTCAAGCAGGGGAACTAAGGAAAAAATACATGTCTATGTTGTCTCAAAGAAATAATTTAAACAATTCAAATATATCCCTGCAAAGTATAGAACTGACCTCCGGAAGGAAAAAACTATTACTAATAACAAGAACAGTAGGAAATGTAAAGCATGTGACTTACCGAAGAGATTCTGTAAAAATGAGTATATTGGACAGTGAAAGAATTGAAACTTTGATAGCAGAAAATGACAGTAACATCCCTACGTTTAATGAATTTAAAAATGATTTTGATTTCATGGTGAAATTAACACAGTCCCACAATCTAAACAAGATTGCAGGAAAACGATTGCAATATCTGAAGGACAAATTTGAACTATATCAATCTTTGAATGCCAAAACAGAAATATTACAAAATAAAATGGTTCCACATAGAGATTTTTATAATACCAGGAAAATTGATCAAAATTTATTACTAAGCGGCTGTATATCCCAACATCAATTGAATGATTTCATTTGTAAGAAAATTGCGACAGATTCAGAAAGAGTAGTATACATCAATTCAACAGGGAGTAAGTTCAAATTGAAAGATATCTTCAAGATTATGAATTCATGTACGGAAGCTGTTCATTTTAATATGAAGATAATAGATGACGAATTCTTAGAATGGTATCATACTAGATACCTTCCCAATTATCATATTATTCCCTTCCAAGTTATTGATGAGGAAGCATTGAAAGGCAAAACCTTATATTTTTTTCTATTGGCAAAAACTTTCTTAGAATTTGATAACTCTATAGAAGGAGAATATCTAGCTCAACTATTAAAAGAACGTGTAATTAACCCACTGGAAGAGTCAGTTTATCAACTAGCCCAACTTTCAGTTGATTTCCAATTTTATCCACTCGACAAGGATAAGGATTGGTGGTTTACTTTTTCAGATTGGATCGTTAGATGGAATTTGATATCACCTTATATACGATGGAACATTCAACTGTCAAGATCGTATAAAAAGCTATTTAAGGTGGGAAGGGTAGAGAATTTCCAAGATTATTTTGATATTATATTTAATCCACTATTAACTGCTGATAATGTGAACAACAGCAATCTTCAGATATTTTTGTCTTCCGTTTGCTCATTCGATTTGCACACAAATGTTACCGATGATTATCTATGGCATTCCTTTTTAGACACTAATTGTCTTCCTAAATTATGGACTGGCAAAGGTGATAATCCGACAATATCACAGTATCTCTACTATATTTTTGTTAATATATCCAAGATAAATAATATTCGATTCATTAATTCCCAAAACACATTTCTTTATAGGAGCAATTGTTCACCATTGAATAATCATACCTCACAATTTAGTGACACATTATGCTTCACAACACTATTAGAGTCCCTGATTGGTAATTTTTTGCTCTGTAACGGCGGGTTATTAGATTCTGAACCGATTTGGCAAAATCCTACACTTATACCATATTTATTTTACCTTTATCAGATCCCGATAGTTACACAACCGTTATCGTCTGCAACAAACAATCGCTCTAATAAACTTGACATTTCATCTCTTCAGATGCCCGAAGCTGATTCATTTAGGAACGTAATAATGGAAGAGCAATCAAATTATCTGGCAAACCCATTCATGACATTTTTTAAAATTGGTTTCAAAGTTTCTTTATCTTCCAAGTCCATTTTATTCAATAATTCTTATACCGCTGAACCATTAGTGGAAGAATATGGAGTCGCATCGCACATTTATTTATTGAACGCTGCTGATCTTTGTGAATTGGCAAGGACAAGCGTGCAATCTAGTGGATATGGATCATATCAAAAGAGAAATTGGTTAGGGATAAGTAGCAGAAAAGGTGGGTTTTTTAAAGATAATATGGGTTTTGTAGATGTTTGGTATGATGTTGAATATGACACTTCGGAGAAACATAACGTTCCGATTTTGAGAAGAAAATATCGATTTCAAACTTTGAAGCAAGAATGGTTATTTATTATGACTTCAAGTTAGTGATTTTGGCTCCACTTGATCCTAAATAATTCATATTTCATATGATTTTTACCCTAATAATAAGTACTAGATAGTTTTAAAAGACTTCTCCCTCACCGAAGTTTTCATCTTTAAAAAAGTCTGTGTGGCACATCAACTGTCGCACCTTTTTTTTTATAAGGACGTCCGTTCGAGAAAAAACCTTGAGTAGGACTTTTTAAGAAAAGTCTTTATATAATGTGCTCCCCTTATGGTCAATAACACCACTTCTAGTCTTTTAGATAATATATTTTAAAAGATCTACTCAATTGTGAGCCAGTGAAATGAAACTATCGACATTGGCTGTTTTTTCTACAGCTTCCATCGCTCAGGCAGGAAGATTGCCAACATTTTTCCAAGAAATCTTCTCGAACGAAAACAGGGATGATTTACAATTATTTAACGATGATACTCAACAAGCTTATACCAATGGCTGGCATCCTCATGTACCATACTTGTTAAAGCCTTTAGTCACATCTGAGAAGTTACAAAAACATATCAGTCTAGATGATCTAAACGCTACTGCTTGGGATCTATATCACATAGCTGAACAGTCCGAAAAGAAATACGGGCATCCAACTCGTGTCATTGGATCCCCAGGTCATTGGAAAACCATCGAATACATTTTGAAACAATTCGATGATATGAAGGATTATTATGATGTCTCTTTACAAAGTTTCAATGCGTTAAGTGGTAAAATTATCTCTTTCAATTTATCTGATGCCAAACATGGTGAAAATTTTGATAATATTACTGCTTTCTCCTTGTCCCCACCAGTTAAACCATTTATTGGTAAATTAGTTGAAATTCCAAATTTAGGTTGTGAAGATGCCGATTTTGATTCTGTTGCACCGCCACCAACTGAACAATCAGGAAGGTCTCCAAAAAGAATAGCTTTAATTGAAAGAGGACATTGCCCCTTTGGAAACAAATCAGATCTAGCTGGGAAACATGGTTATCATGCTGTTATTGTTTATGATAGTGACCCTAATGCAGATTCTGGATTACACGGAACCTTAGGGGAACCAACTAATAATACTGTTTCCACTATAGGTGTTACATATGAAACAGGTGTCGAATTAATTGAAAATATTGCTTTGGATCCTGATTATACTCTCTATTTTGCCATGGATTCATACGTGAAGAATATTACTACTAAGAACATTATTGCTGACACCAAAAATGGTGATCCAGAAAATATTGTTGCATTAGGTGCTCATAGTGATTCAGTTGAAGAAGGCCCAGGTATCAATGATGATGGTTCAGGTACTATTTCATTACTGACAGTTGCTAAACAATTAACTCACTTTAAAATAAAGAATAAAGTTCGTTTTGCCTGGTGGGCAGCAGAGGAAGAAGGTTTATTAGGATCAAATTATTATGCTTATCATTTATCCCCAGAAGAAAATAGGAAGATTAGAGTCTTTATGGATTACGATATGATGGCGTCACCTAATTATGAATATGAAGTTTACGATGCCAATAATATCGACAATCCTAAAGGCTCGGAAGAACTAAGAGATTTATATATTGATTATTATACCAGCAATGGTTTGAATTATACGTTGGTTCCCTTCGATGGTAGATCAGATTACGTTGGATTTATCGAAAATGGTATCCCCGCTGGTGGTATCGCAGCTGGTGCGGAAAAGGATAATGTATTTAATGGTGAAGTCTTAGATAAATGTTATCATCAACTCTGTGACGATGTCTCTAACTTATCTTGGGAAGCATTTATGGTAAATACTAAGTTAATTGCTCATTCAGTTGCAACATATGCTAATTCCTTCAAGGGTTTCCCAGAAAGAGAAACGAATGCTACTGTAAGTTCAACTTCCTTACTTCAGGAAACTTCTGAGTTTAAATACAGAGGAAGTATGTTGTGGCTATAGTCTGGCATATCCGAATAAAAAAAATAGAATTTCTTGAAGGGAAGCAGCTAGTCGACTAATACCTAATGTGGTCTATATAGTATTTTCTGTACAATATTCTAATTAAAAAGTTTTTTCTTGGCTAGGGTCTATCATAAGTCCATATTTGCAAACAGATTCATCTCGATTTTGTCAGAAACTTTTGCCTTGATATTTTTATATTCCTTTTGTTTGGTGTCATTTTGTGACGTTTTCATCAACTTCGCGCCCTATGGAGCCAATGCAGGGCGCTATGGAAAGGGCTGCCATTGTGGCGCAATAACCCTAACACCCCTTATCGTTCTTTCTTTCTTTTCACATTGAAAAATTTAAAGGGATCTTTTTGGAAAATATATAGATCTATGGGAATAGCCGTTTTATAACTGCAGACAGTTGATTTTAGTGACTAAGCCATCGAAAGGGTCATAATTTATTTCTCTTTGCCACTTTCACGTATAAAACTGAGAAATATATAACTACAATTCCTTTCCACATCTTATTGTTGGCTAGCAAAAAAACAGCTCCAATAAACTTTAATATATTCATCTCATCGGGATTATTCACCGCTTACAAACATCCCACTTCTCCTTTTAGTAGAAGTATAAAGTTTCATTTTATATACATTTATTCCTTTTTTTATTGATGGACGGTACTGCAACAGAAACTTTCACACTATACCACATCGCATATCTAGTTTTCCAATCAGTGTTACAAGTTGTGATAATAGCTTTAGCGGGGTTTTGGAGTGCACATTCAGGTTTGTTGACTAAGCAAGCACAAAAGGTAATTTCAGCTATTAATATCGACCTTTTTACACCATGTTTGATTTTTAGTAAGTTAGCAAAATCATTGTCTATGGCGAGGATAATGGAAATCTCCATAATACCATTGTTTTTCGCATTGACTACTGCTATTTCTTACATTTCTGGTAAAATTATGGCTACAGTGTTAGAGTTGGATCGTGATGAAACAAATTTCGTTTTAGCAAATTCGATATTCGGTAACAGTAACTCTTTACCAGTATCTTTAACCTTATCTTTGGCATATACATTACCTAATTTGGTTTGGGATCAAATCCCTAATGATACAAGGGATAATGTGGCTTCAAGGGGTATATTATACCTTCTAATATTTCAGCAATTGGGTCAGATGTTAAGATGGAGTTGGGGTTATAATAAACTAATGAAATGGTCAGGTGAAAACATGCACCATATGCCGCAAACTCAAGTCAATGCACATTTAGAAGCTGTTGCTGCATCACAAGAAAACTCAAGAGAAACCTCCGTAAATCCTGATCCAGTAGACACTGATTTAGAGGATACTCAACCTGGTCCACAAGAAGCCTTTAGAAAGACTATTAATAAATTGACTGATTTATTTACAGTTATTCGTTCATATTTAAATCCACCATTATATTCCATGTTGATTTCAATCGGTGTTGCAGCTATTACGCCGCTTCAAAATGAACTATTTTACAATAATGGTTTTTTAAATAACACTTTTGGTGAAGCTGTCATCCAATTAGGTTCAGTTTCCATCCCTATGATTCTAATTGTGTTAGGTTCTAACTTATACCCATCAAGTGAAACATTCCCCAAGACGCACAATCATAAGAAGTTATTAATTGGTTCAATCGTAGGCCGTATGATTTTACCATCATGTTTTCTTCTCCCAATCATTACATGTGCAGTTAAGTATATCAACGTCAGTATATTAGATGATCCTATTTTTCTAATTGTTGGTTTCTTATTGACGGTTAGTCCACCAGCTATTCAATTAACACAAATTACTCAATTAAATGAATTTTTTGAGGCTGAAATGGCTGATATTTTATTCTGGAGTTACGTAGTTTTGAGTTTACCTGTTAGTATCATTGTCGTTTCTGCTTCTATTTGGGTTTTACAATGGGCAAATCCCCCATCCCTCCCACTATGAGACTCGTAAATCAATTCCTTTTTTTCCTATAATTATAATACAAGGTACTCTAAGATTATAAAGATAATAAGCAAAACTCTCATGGTCCCCATAGTAATTTTATCTATCCTTCAACGTTTCCCTGAAGCTTCGCAAACCCTTCGATAACTTCGAACAATTCCTTTTTCTTTCGAATTCTATATAATTAAACTATATCATATCATATATCAATACTAGAGTTCATATAAGTTTGTTCATTTTATTCGTTTTCCTTTCGATCGAAATACAAAGTATAGTATTTATAAACCACTAAATGAGGGAGGGACCCTTGTTTTCAGAATGTCGGTATATATTGATCCGGGACGCGTGCTTTGTTACAGAATATGAACAATGAAGCATCTCATAAGTCTAACTAAAGCAAGAGTCTGAAGATGCTTGATGTTATAGACGACAATCATCAGTAAAATCAAAACAGCTGTCTGAACTTGTCACCTGCGGATAAAGAACGAATTTATTATTCATACAACATCAGAACAATATATTATTATGGTTGTTTGGCCGAGCGGTCTAAGGCGCCTGATTCAAGGAAAATAAATAATCTTTGCCTGTAAAACATTACGGGAATACTCAGGTATCGTAAGATGCAAGAGTTCGAATCTCTTAGCAACCATATTTTTTAGGTACATTTTTGTGGTAATAAGGATTAGTGTAAGGATCACATTTAAAGTATTACGACCTGCCAGCACAACACCTTACTTACTGAGGTTACATTTATTTTTAACATTATAATGAATGTTTACGAGGTAGTTCCCAGGTACATTCTCTTTCATCTTTCAAGAGCGCCTTAGCTGTAGTTTTCTTCGCTTGAAACTCTAAAAAGTTTTGTAGCATCATATTAAATCGCCATCGCAGCTCTTCATTAATATTCATCTGCCAAGTACTTTAACATATGAAGGATAAGCGATCGATACTTCTGCTACATCAAATTTCCGTTCGAATAAAGCATGTCTGTAGGGGACATCGAGTATAAGAATATCAACGGGAGACTTATTGTAAAATCATACTTGAAAAGTCTGATAGTTATAGTTCTAAGATAAAATAATATTTTATGCTATATATTGTACATGATTTGGTATCTATCTTCTTTTGGAATCCTTGATTAAAGATGCAAACCCTCCACGAACTTTCTTATTCGTTTTTGTCAATGCAACATTGGCAGATTTAGCACTAATAAAGCTTCCTGTCTCTTCGTCTGATGATGAATCAGAATCTGAGTCCGAATCTGAGCTAGAAGTTGAACTTGAGTCCGAATCTGATGAGCTATCGTCTGATGATGAGGAATCATTTCTTTCATCGTTGTTTGGGGTGGTGGATTTACTTAAATTACTCTTCTTGCCTGATAGGGCCGATTCTTTCACGTCTGGGATACCTCTTGATACCAAATCAGATAATGAATTTAAGGATGGTCTTAGAGAAGGAGGTAGTTTTTGAACAGGGCTTGACGCTTTTACTGCTGGTTGAGTGGGTTGAGTAGAAGTGATAGTTGTTGATTTATTGAAAGAACCCTGTGCACTTGATATTTGGGTAGAAGAAGTAATTCCAGACCTCATAGAATTTGAATGTTCATGTTGTACAGTTGATTCCTTTGGGGTTGATTTTTTTGCAAGAGCCTCTTTTGGAGTATCAACAATCAGTCTCCTGGAATGAGCAGATTTG
Source organism: Naumovozyma dairenensis CBS 421 (assembly GCF_000227115.2). Classification (NCBI taxonomy): domain Eukaryota; kingdom Fungi; phylum Ascomycota; class Saccharomycetes; order Saccharomycetales; family Saccharomycetaceae; genus Naumovozyma; species Naumovozyma dairenensis. Next base: position 1,207,726 of record NC_016480.1, read on the forward strand.
TTACTAGATGAGGAAGTTTCTTCATCGGAAGAGCTTTCATCATCAGACGAAGCTGATGTATCTGAACTTGAATCAGAGTCCGATTCAGCTTTTCGCAGCTCCAACTGAGTACGTGTTTCTACTCCGCCTTCACGCACCGGTTTATCTGATCCTTGGTTCGTTTTCGAAAGCTCTACCTCCTTCTTTTCTTTTCTGGATTCTTGTTCTTTAGTAGCTTCTTTTAGTTTCTCTTCTTCTTGTTTCTTCTTCTCTTCAGCTTCTTTCCTCTTTTTCGATTCTGCTTCCAATTTCATCTTCAATTCTTTTTCTTCACTGTTTCTCTTTGTTTCATCTAATTTTGCTTGCTTTTTAGCTGCAAGTTCAACTTTCTTTTTCAAAGCCTCCTCCTCTCTAAGTTTCTTCTTTCTTTCAGCTTCAGCTTTCTTCTTTAAGATTTCCTCTTCTTTCAGCTTCTTCTTTCTTTCGGTCTCCTCTTTTCTTTTCAACATTTGCTCTTCCTTCGCCTTCTTCTTCGCTTCTAACTCTTGTGCTCTTTTCAACTTATTTGCCTCCCTTTCTTGCTTTTTTAATTCAGCTTTTTCTCGAGTAGATAATTTATTTTCTTCTTTTTCTTCTTTAGGTTGGGCTGTAATCACTTCCATAGCTAATCGTAAATCATCATCACTATATTCGTTCAATGAATCCTGAAGTTTAGTATTTGCAAGTTCAGGAACTTTTGTATTGGTATCCTTTACTGCTTCTTTCTTGTTATCTCCCTTAGTGGCGATAATCGAGCTTGATTGTTCTGCCAGTTCTTTCCTATCATCTGTTTTGATGGTTGTACTTGAAGATGATTGCTTTACAACTTCTTTTTTAAGGTCGGTCTTGGTCGCGATAGTTGAGCTTGATTCCTTTGATGGTGAAGATCGTGTACTTGACGATGCAGTAGTTTTGGGTTCAGAACTAGAAGCTTTAGAGTCTTTTGATTCTTCCATACTTTCATCTTCGGAAGAGGAAGAAGAAGAAGACGAAGAAGAGGCTGAACTATCTTCTTCATCGCTCTCAATTACTTCAGGTGTTTGGTAATCTTTTAGCTTACCTGCAAACGTTCTTGGTTTGGTTTGGGAAAGATTTTCACGTGGGGAAGGCTTGTTAGATTTAGTGGTAGCAGTTAATTTATGATCAAGTAATGCAGTTAAGGACTTTCCAGCAAATGGATTCTTACCTGGTTTAGAAAGAGTGACGTTTCTATCATTCTCATCCTCTGAAGAAGAGGAAGAAGATTCGCTTTCATCAGAGGAAGAAGCTGAGGAGGTTGGATCTGAATCTGAACCAGAAGATGTTTTTTTATCAACAATTGCCTTATTTTCAATAATCTTCTTAGTAGATGTTACAGATTGGGTAGGCTTTTTTTCTGTTTCTTGAGGTGACGCAAGTTTAATATCTTTGTGAGATCTGGAAATTGGAAGTTCTTCTTCTTGTTTCTTAAATTTGAATTTTCCAACAGCAGTTGTGTTCTCTATCTTTTTCTTTGGAGTAGTATCGTTTTCATCGTCAGTAGATTCTTCGTCAGTTGAAAATTCTAAAGTTTTCATTTTGTTACCTTTTGCAACTGGAATTGGTTCCATTTCAACTTTCGATTTTTTAGGTTGGGTATTTATTGAAGAAGAACCAGATACACTTTTAGTTAAAGGTTTCTTTACAATAGCATTCTCTTTCGATTCTTCATTAACTCTTTTTTTCGAATTCATTTTTATTTCGGCTGCATTTAGGGTGGTTCCTATGGATGAAATACTATCCTGTTTCTTCACATCCTTCTCTCCGGAGATATTTTTCGGTTTTAATTTATCAACTTGTACAGAAGACGTTTGAGATTCCTTAATAACGTCTTTCAAGGTTGGAGATTTTCTACCAGGTTGTTCTTTGATTTTCTTGTCATGTTGCTCCAATTTCTTTGCCGATGAAGATGGTTCGGGTATAAAGTTATCAATCATTTTCAATAATTCTGTCTTTTCATTAGGGCTGAAGTCTCCGTCGGCTTTCTCAGAGGTGTTATCAATTAGTTCAGATGCCTCATCCTCATTATCTATTTCAATATCTTGGATTGCTTCTGTATTATCAAAGGTTGCATTAGGTTGACCAATAGCAGAAATCTTATGTTGATCTTCTGGGATCTCCTTCTTTTCTTGTTCTTCATCTTCGTCATCATCAGGAAAGCTACTTATCCTTTTCAAGTCTTCTTCTTGATACTGTTGAGACGAAATACGTGTTGCCTTATTATTGACTTTTGTTTGCAATGAAGTTTTCCTTTGTGGCGGAGATGTAGCTTTGACAGTTGTTTCTTTAGAGATTAAATTATCAAATAATTTATTAGGTTTAGTGTTGTAGGCGTGGTTCTCTTCAAGTTCTTCTTCATAATCTTCATTCAAATCAGTAGCCATATCGGAATTTCGTTCAGAATATGGTTTCTTCATTGGAATTCTATCGGATTTTGCAGGTAAGATAGAAGCAGGACTGGATGGACCTTCATGTAATTCTTTCTCCACTTCTGAAATTTTTGGTTCTGGAATTGTTAACATTCCTGAAGTTATTCTTGGCGAGGAGACTGGGGGTTGTTCTTGTCTTTTCATAGCGGTTTGTTTGGATCCAGAGAAAATTAGTCCATTCCCATTCGAATTCCCATAATTTTCAGATAGAACTCTTTGTCCTGTTAATGTAACTCTATTTGGAGTCATGGTAGAACGTCCTGGGGTACCAGATAAAATTCTTTGTTGTTTTGATTTATCTGGATCGACCATTTCGGATCTAGAGACAGTATCTTCTTCTATAACGGTGGATTTGATCTTTTTAGTAGTATCCATACCAGAACTAATGCGGATAGGTGGTGATTGAGGTTGATTTGGTGGAGGTAAAAACGACCTTTCACTGAAATCATCATTCTCATCATCTGAATTATTTGAGATCTTAGTCATTCCAGAAGGTGGATATATTTGACGGGCCAAAGGCGTTGATATTCTTAAAGCTGATGTACCATTAATTGAAGGTCTGATTCCAGAAGACGTTGCTGAACGCTTTTTCCCGATGTTCAGTGTACCATTAGAATGAGATTGAATATTGTTACCGAGTGGAAGGTGGTTAGTCTGTTGAGAAACACCATCATTAAGTTTTCTTCTTTTATAATTTCTATATAAGGAAGTACTGGCTTGATCATCTGTATTTAACTCATTTTTGAGAATCACACGAACAGTGTTTTCAATGTTGAAGATATCTTTCACTATAAAATCTGGGTCAAGATCACAACCGCTAATGTCTTGTAGACTCAAGATTTCTACTTCGTTAGCCACAGAGGGATACATTTTTTCGCATTTACTTAAGATTTCTTCTGATAGATCAAATAATGAATTAGATGGTTTCGTGAAATGTAAAAATTTCTTTATTTTGGATTGACCTATGAAATTTGGACGTATCATTGATGTATTTGTCATATTTGGATTTATAAACTGCATCGATGTTTCAACACCGTTCATCATTGTATTTGGTAACACATTAGATCTATTGTGTATGGTTTGAGATGATTCATTTGGGTTAGTTGGAACGTTCATTTGTATAAATGCATCTTTGGCACTCGGTGGTATTAAAACCACTTGCAGTTTATACATTACGAAAAGGTGCCTATGACAGTGAAAAAATTCTCAATTATGATCTTTTTGCTTGTTCGTTTTTGTTTTTTTTTTTTGAAAGTACTGTCGTTACTTATTATTTACCATTAAAGCTAAATAAGATTGGATTTATTGTTTCATTCATCCATCTTAGATTTTTAGCTTCTTAAATTTTCAATATTTTCGTGGCGCGCGACACAATGTATATAGCGTCACAATTTAAATAAGTATGTCACTTAGAGCATATTTATAGTCATTGCCATACACAACAGGACAATGGAGTGTTATTAGGCATTGAAATGAGTGTTTAAGAAAGCCAGACATGACCTGGGTAGTTGTTTTTTTTTGGCAGTTCTAAATTTGAAATATCTGTCAGTTGTTGGACCGAAACCAGAACCCAAGTATATCCAAGTAATAAAGAAGTACATGATTCCGTTGTTCTACTTCTTAGTAGTGAGAAATATATTAAAGTTAGTCAGCATAGGAATTCAGGTTGATCAAGGTTAGTTTTTCTTTATTTCATGCAAGTTATTGGGGAAAAAAATAGGTTAGATTTCCCAAAAATGGATTTAAAGTATTTCTTTTTAAAAGATATTGAGGGTAAACTGGAGGCGAAATATAAACAAAATACTGTGCAACTATTGATTTTTATTTATGATTTTCTAATACGTCATTTTTATAAAACCCAAGAAAAATATCCTGATCATCAAAGTTACAGTTTCTTTTTATTAGTTAATAAAAATATCATTATATGTCCCCTACTAAGAATAATTTACGAAATTGATTTATTATAGTTATTTAATATTTAAGGTATTCTTTGCACTCTTCTTTTCTTGTTGGACTTTAGATACTTTCCCAGTCTTAAATTTAACTCGCCTTGGAATCCCAGCTTTTGTTTGTAGATCAAATAATTCATAATCATCTGTTACCCATTTAAAATGACTGTTGAAGTTGCTAATTAACTGCTCTGTAGCAGGGACAGAAGGCTTCGGTATCGTTCTCAATACGTTATAGGTGTATGCATCGGATTTTGTTGGAGGGGCTAATAGCGAACCCGAGGCGTTCATTGCATGTGGAGAAGATTCCCTCGTTGTCGAAGTTTTTTGTTCGAAAATTTCACTAGTTTCTGAGTCATTTATCTTTGATGAATGACTTTCATCTTCAGATACGACATGACTTATGGTTCGTCTGCATTTCTTCTCATAATCTTTCAAAACTTGCTCTATATTCTTTTTATTCCTGACAATATGGGCCTTCAATACTGAGATAGAAATAAAACTTTTATACGATGCTTCTGGTTCCATGTCCATATGGCTCTTCAAATTAGTATTTAAGTGGCTCCAGAACTCATCTAAGTCGACGTCGTCCCAATTAATGTTCAATTCATTCAATGATTCTTCTAACATGTCTTTCTTCATATGATTCATAAATCTTTTGTCATTACGGAAGTAATCTTCCCAATTATTATGCTGAGGCTTATCCTTGCTATAAGTATTACAATGATTTTCATAAATGTAAGAAATAATCTTCATAATATCGAAATTTCCATCTGATTTCCATAAGTAAAAAGAGTTGCAAACCTCGTTATATTCCAAAACAAAAAATGGGAATCGTAAGCCTTCCATTGAACATGTCAATTTCAAATTCTCTGTAATAGTCTCCGATGAAGTAAATTGAACGTAGTATGTGTCTTGAATAGAATGTAAATAATCTATCAAATCACTAACTCTTTTAAATTGATTTTGACAAACTAGTCTCACTTTTGGATGGTCTTTACCGCCATATAAATAAATTGTCTCAGATGAAGTCATTTCTTCTTCCCGGTTACTGCTTTCTTATGTAATTTTCGTTTTCCTAAACGTGTTTGCTATGAGGTAAATATCTCTCTGGTTCTTACGTACCTTTTCTTCTTTAAGTATGTGCTTTTTGAATATATTAGGGATACGTGACTGTAAACTCTCCGAATGTTGTTGTTAGTTTGGCACCACCTTGTTCTTTATTTATTCCAAAAAAACAAGTAACACCAAATTCGCGGAACGGGGAAATCCTCGAGACTCCGAAAAGTAGTGATCGCCACGTATTCTGAAAACTAATGAGCGCCATTTGTATGAAATATACACTGTGAATGAATATATTCAAATATAATATATCAGTAGGAAGATCACGGAACCGTTATGTTAGTAAACATGTAAAAGACCTTCGAAAAGGGTTCCCAAACACTCTTTTTTTATTGTTTTTCCTTCTTGGAAGTTGAAAGGGTGCCCCACATTTTAAATTGGGTGTCAAATTGACACGCTTTGTTAATCATATTTATTTTACAAGAGGTTGACCAGATAGGTCGACAGACTAGCTCTTGAACAATTTGGAGGTCGTTAAAAAGGACTCCTGGTTTGCTCGATGGTAGTGGCTGAACAATTTCAAGAATACTTGTTTAGTAGCGGAATGTACGCATAATTTCAAACGATATAATAGTTATAATATAAGGTTTAGGTGTCGTTTATATACCGCACTTCTTTATCAAAAGGCAGAGCTTTGCTTTAATGGGCACATTAACGAACTCGCTGGAAGCTCGAATGCTTATGTTTTACTCTTCCGAACGACCGAACGTTGTTGATGTATCGTAGGTATATTCTATTGGTGAAAATTGTGTATTATATCTTTCACGTCTAGTCATCTCGTACTAACTTCTATAGTAAACTTTAAGAGCTTATTGCAAATTCGAAATGACTAACAATCCAAATAATTATCTGTCATGACAAGGAAAAATTTACTAACGTCAAGCTGAACTACGAAGTTATGGATCCGTTATTTCTAGTTAAGTGTGCGAAACATGTTCTTGTGTTCGTTACGCCACTTACATATGAGAATATATTGGGCCAAACTGGCTAAATGAATATCATTACCATTGATAATATGCTCTAATGTCAAGCAATTCAGACTTGAAAGGATATCGGTAAGTAAATACGGCTCACTTATAAGTAGATGTTGCTAGTATATAAGCATTCTCTATAGTAATGTTTCGTAAATTTTATCACATACGTAATTTTGGCTGTCGTTTTGCTGTGGCATTCCTCTATTTTCGCGATCTGTTGATGAGGTGCGGAACACATCTCTTGACGAAGCCCAGAGGGGAAAAAAATGGCCCAAACCTTTTTGGCGAGCCACACATAGTACGTTGGCGGCTAAAAATTTAGAAGGGCTTCTATGTACCTACAAAGTCTGTGGACACGTCATGTTTTACTTCCAGCGTTCCAAATTCCTTAACTTGATATTAATCTAGCCCAAATTATCGTCATAAACGTCTATTTGCGATGGTTAAGATCAGAAATAGAGGACATATAACTGTTTCCAGAGAAGAAGAATCTGGATCCTAACGCAGCAAGACAAAAGAGAACATTTTAGCTCCTCAATCATGGTAAAAATTGGTTTGGCCAATTAATAGAGCTTGTGAAGCATAACATACTATGACTGTTTCAATGGAATTGTTGACTCTGCAAGTAACTTGTAGTTCATATGCAGAATACGTAATATCAAGGCATTCTTTTTACAGATCATTTTTTCAATATCTTTTCCGAAACAGGAAATTGTTATACAGACAGGAAAACAGAGGCAACGCGAAAAAATCTAGATTTTTGGTGTAACGTTTACGTTTACGTTAACTACGTACATTAGAAATCTGGACTTCGAAATGAATATGAAACATTCCTGAACGAAGGAAACAGAGCAGAAGCTACCAATGCCTTTAACCTGTGATATGAAATATTATATAACTTAGAACAAATGGAGAAATTTGATATATCACTTCGAAATCATTTCCCACTTAAATAAAAAATCTTATATAATAATGCTTCGAAATAATCTTATGCTTACATAGATCTCACTATCCAAATTAAAGTATTTATCCATTCATTTAGCCATTAACGATCCCAGTTAAAAACAAACCATCCTTTCCTTTACAAATATAACACCGAAATGAAGATCTCACAGAAATTAGCCTTGTTCGCTTCTGCTTCCTCTTTAGTTTCTGCTGCACCAGTTGCTATTACTGTCACTGAACATATCCATAAAGCTGCTACCGTTACAGTCCAGGGTATGCTTTATGTGGAAAATGGTAATACTTTCACTACGTATACAACTATCGGCATTCCAACTCTACAAGCTACATCCATTTCACAAACCTCTTCTATCGGTAATGCTTTTGCTACCGTTGCTACTGCACCTGCAGTTATCGATGAAGATGAAGTTCTTGCCCGCTCGACTTCTTCTTCTGCGACGTCTACGCTCGACATCATATCTACTCAAAAACCAATAATCAGAACCTTAGTATCTCCAACTACAACATCTAATGGTGTTATTGCAACGTCACCTACTCCTGTTGTCGAACAGGCAACAACAACCACCACAACATCCAACACTCAAGCTGTAGAGCAACCAGCTATTGAAACTACAACTACGTCACCAGTTATCGAACAACAACAACCAACGACAACGACAGTGGCTGCTGCTGTTGCTGCTACCACTACTGCTGCTGCTGCAGCTACTGACAGTGGTAATGATAATTTATCTGATTTTGCTTCATCCATGTTAAATGAACATAACAATAAGAGATCTTTACATCAAAACACTCCATCATTATCATGGTCCGATGAATTAGCCNNACATGCACAAAACTATGCTGATGCGTATGATTGTTCAGGTAATTTGGTCCATTCTGGTGGATCCTATGGTGAAAATTTAGCATTAGGTTATTCTTCCACAGGATCCATTGATGCGTGGTACAATGAAATTTCAGATTATGATTTTTCTAATCCAGGATTTTCTGAAAGTGCCGGTCATTTCACTCAAGTTGTTTGGAAATCATCTACTCAAGTTGGCTGTGGGATTAAGGATTGTAGTAGTAATGGTTGGGGTAGTTACGTTATTTGTTCATATGATCCTGCTGGGAATGTTATTGGTAATTTTGCTGATAACGTTGAACCATTGGCTTAAAAAAAAATACATTCAATCATGGACAAACAAATTACATTTCCACTCACTTATTTATTCCTACTAATACCGTATATTGTCATCTATACTGCTTCCTGTCTTTCTTTCTTTATTCCATTTAATGACGCTCTAAGTTACATACGTTAAACTATTCTGTATACTATGTTTTTTCTTAAATAAAAAAAAAGGTTTTTATTCGATAAATGTTTCAATAACATAACATCATATTCTGTCAGTCATCAGTATTTTTTCCATACTCTTGTTATTTCATCCGTCACAGGTCGTTACTAATAAGTTTGAATTATTGAAACCCTATTCTAATTAAGATTAGCAATAAGGTTATTATTATAGGTTATAATATAATGTTGTGTATGTTATTATAAATGCAATGAAAAATAATCACCATCCGTAGCTTTGCCTCAAAATGTTTTCGATTTCTGAACGTATTCCTGTTGGTCTTCTTTCTCGTTATGGAACATACAACTAACTACAACATGAAGTTGGATCATTTGTATTTGGTCTTTGAATATTAATATCTACAGCTTCCGAACTATTTCTCCCATATTCTCTGTTTTTCTTTGCCAGTAATTCAGGTTTTTTAATTTCGTACAACTTTTCACCAATTGTTTGGAACACTTCTTTAACACCTTGACCGGTCTTGGCACTAATTTCAGCAAATAACAAACCTTGATCCTTCGCGTAAGAGTCAGCTTCCTGTGTAGTCACTACCCTCTTATTTTCTTCTTCCTCTTGTTCTTTTCCTCCTCGATTTTCAACATTATCGCATAAATCCAATTTATTCCCTACTAAGTAAATGACCAAATCTTCATCCCCAACTTTACTTTTCAATTCATCGACCCAACTCATTGCCTTACTCAACGAGTTCTTTTGGGTCAAATCATAAACAACCAGAGCAGCATTAGCATTCCTATAATACATAGGAGCCAAAGATTTATAACGTTCTTGCCCTGCAGTATCCCAAATTTCAAACTTGATATCAATATCCTCTTGAGTTTCAGTATCTTTAATCTTTATAGTTTGTGCCAAGAATGCTGCACCGATGGTAGATTCTCTCAATTCATCAAATGAATCTTTGACGAATCTGTGAACTATGGAGGATTTACCAACAGATGAATCACCTAATAGGACTAATTTGAATTGTAACATATGTATTGTGCTCCCTTAGATTAAATTCGATTTTTCAAACTGCTTATAATAATCTATTATAATTATGAAGATAAACAGTACGTTCGGGAAAAGGTAACTATGCTATTGCTTACTTTCTAACTAACTGTACTAAACCATAAAATATAGCCTTCTTATATACCACCTCTGCCTTGTTTTAATTTATATAATAGATTTGTTAGGGACCTTAAAAAATTCCCGACGTACGTACGTAAAGGATTGAAGGCTTAAACGTACGTAAAGAGTAGCAGCAACATTACCCGGATTATAAATATCTCACGATGTGTTGGCACTCCTTTTAATTTTTGGTTCTGGCCGGGTAAGGAAACTTACTTATTACCATAACGGGCAGCTGTTCCAGAAGGGGTAATGCATCTGAATCAGGTAAGAAAAATGGTAATTGTACCACGTGATGAGTGGCCAATCAGAAAAAACCCACGTGATTGGAATTATTTTGTTTTAGCGGAGGCATAGAAGACGGTATTCCTTTTCATGTCATGTCTAGGGGAACAGTTACGATTGCTAGATTAAACTATGCTGGAATATACCATGGATTATTAGAACAATTAATCTAACAATTGGAAGCCAGATCATTTTACTTTCAATAAGGAAAGACTATACTAATAAATTGAGAAAGAAAAAGAATACCTTTTTCTGATGTTTCAAGCTGTTTCCTCCTCGAGGATACCGATTGGTAAAACTACTAATAGATTATTATTATTAAGAGACCATCGTTATCTAGCGACAATCAATTCAGGTGCAGTATCTTCATCACCATTTGTAAAGCCCAAGAAACATACATTTAGGAACACTATTTTTATAGTAACAGGGTTTTATTTATTAGGATTGACAATAAGTGAAAAATATGATGGGAAATTTAAAGATTTCTTCATTGGGTACGTGCCAGGTGGTAAACAATTGACTGATTGGTATGATAGTTTTGAATTCAATAGACTGAAGGAAAAATATAGTAGTATTATCACGGGGAGAACTATCGGTATTCCTATTCATAGACCAATACCTAAGAAAATCACTGATGATAAATCAGAGCAAGAACCAGAAAATGAACAGAAAGCCAAGACATTGCTTACTGAGAAGAGTATCGCTACTGAATTATTAAAATTGAATCCTATAGAAAAAGAATTGAATAACAATGAGAGCCCATTAGATGACCAATTTAGGTCCATCGTGAATCATTTTAATATCCTGATCAAATTAATTAATGATCAACAATACCTATTGCCTATGGATCAAAGGGATTCAATCGTTTCCAAATACGATGCTTTGATCTCAGATCTATTTATACTCAACAAAAATTTGGATGAGTCTATCATGAAAAGTGTCCTGCAAAGAACAGCAGAATTTACAAGTCAATTGAATTCACAATTCGATTCCAATTTGAAGAAGCATTCTGTTGAGTTAAATAAAGAATATAATGATAAATTTACAGATTTCAAATCAGAATTGGAGAAAAGATCCAAAGAACAGTTAGAAATGGAGTTGAAAAGTATTGAAGAGTTATTATTACAAAGACATGCCAATGAAATGAAATTATTATCTATTACACAAGTGAAAGAATTTAATAAAATCATTGAAGAAAAAGTAAGTGGTGAAAGAAATGGGAAGTTAGCTCATTTAGATGAGTTAGATCAACGGATATCCGAGTTTACAAGCTCTATTGATAAATTAGATTCTTACTTAACGAAAAATGAAACTATTAAACGGTTGGTCATAAACTTAGAAAATTTAAGAAATAAATTATACACTAATGTTTCTAGAAGTGTCCAAATAAACAAAGAATTAAACAAAATAAAAACCTTAATAGACATTTTGCCCAATAGTTGTCATGATGATCATTGCTGTTCCAAAAAACATACACAAACATTACTTGACGTAACGATACAACAACTGAACGACATTGCAACTGATGAAAAGATTCTTTCAAATGATCAATTATTCAATAGATGGAACCTATTAGAAAACGATTTCAAAACTGCGTCATTATTACCAGCCAATGCAGGTTTATTAGCTCATATGACTGCAAAATTCTTTTCTAACTTTTTATTTACTAAGAATGGTATCTCTCCTGATTCAAAAGATCTAGATGCTATATTCGCAAGAGTAAAAGAATATTTAAGATTTTCTCAACTCGATAAAGCTCTCGAAGAAGTGGTTACTTTAGAAGGCTGGCCACATGTATTATGTCAGGAATGGATAAAAGAAACAAGGAGAAAATTGGAAATTGAAGCATTAGTTGACATTCTAGATAATGAAATTAAACTGTTATGACTGTTATGTATATAATGAGCAGTATAATCGTAAGTCTTACTGGATGAAACATAGATAGTCTTTTATAACTTGATTGTACAATATAAATACATTCTTAAAAACATAAATGCTTAATGATGAGAAAAATTCAATAAATCTATAAGCTCTAACAAATATCCCATAAGTACATATATTTATACCTTGCGAAATGTCCCAATAAATAATAATGGTTCAATCAGTAGGCTTACAAATACCCTTGCATAGTAAGTCCCTACCACACTCCATTAAGGCGAGCCTTCTATTCTCGACAAATCCCGCTTTATTATAAAAATCAGGCTTCTTTTTCATAATAGCTTCAGGTTGTTTAGTTAATAACAGTTCAGATAACTCTTCAACCGCCTTAGCTAATAAAATTTGGTTATCAAGAAAAATTTTAGTCAAATTATGAGATGGATCTGAATAGTACGCAACTGCAAATGACCATTTCAAAGAGGTACGGCCTTCAACCAACGTTTGAATACTTTCCGACAAAAATTGGCCCTCAATCCATGAGACACCAATTTTTTCTTGTAAAGCTTTCACTTTGATTCCAACTGTTTGACCAAGTTTCCAATCCAATTTAGCTGATACTTCATGTTCATTAAACATTCTATAATAAAATGTGAATCTTTTCAGGCGTCTGGCCGCATCTTCAGTAGATGTTGTTTTAGTTTTCCCATTATCATCATTATTATACATGGTACATTGATAGAAACTTTTACCATGAGGAGCCCATGCACTTTCACAAATCCAACAAAATTCATATTTACAATTACCACAAACCATATGATTACAACCACCATTTTTTTCAATATTAACAGAACACTTAGGACATTCCTTTGTATGTGTCAAGACCCAATTTAAGTTATCAGATTCCTTTCTTGCCTTTTTAATCCACGCATTAGTAACATTACAATCTGCAGGTGCATGAACTTCAAAACCACAATGGAAACAAAACCTGTGTGATTCATTACATTTAACAAATGGAGAATAATGTAAACGTGTGTATTCCCCCAATGAAGATGTATCCTTCAAATGAATAATAAATTTACAATCTGCGTAGGGACACCATTTATAATTCCTATGATGTTTCTGTACAAAACTTTTGATAGATGAACGCATAAGTATGTTACTTGAGGCATGACCCATAATTTGATCAATATCAAGGTTTTTTAATACTAAAGAACAATCCATACATGTGATTATGTTCCCTTCATGTAATTTATCTTCAATATAATGCCTGTAACAATCTAAACAATATTCATGACCACATTCTAATGAAAATGTTTCAGTAGTCTTATCATCACAACATATAAAGCAACTAAAATCCTTTCTATATTTAAGACCACGTGTATTCGAATTAGTATTATCTACAATTTTTTTCGAAGTAACATTCAATCCAATTTCTTCCAACAAGTCATCCATCTTTTCTGTCCATTTTTCCAACAATCTTTCTTCATTCCAATCATAATGTTGCATCAATATTAAAATATCATCAGGAGGTATAGAAAAGAGTGGTTGTAAATGATGTATTCGTTTCAACATTCGCTCATAGATACCTTGAGTGGTCAAACATTCATATTTCAAATTTGGCACACTCCCCTCACTAAGGGCCTTCTTAGTAGACATAGTAATCGGAAGAGCCAACAAATCGTCATTATCATCCTCATCATCTTCATCTTCATATTCATGGATAGCATCATCCTCATCATCATCGATATCAAATTCAGATTCTTGACTTATTATAGTAGCATGTTTATGACATATTAGATCTGGTAACGTGAATTCTGATGTATTGCGTGATTCATATAATGCGGTGACTTCTTCGTCCGATTCATCCTCGTCAAATTGTAAAGAGTATTCTTCGTCACTTGCCATCCTGTATTTTATTTTAGCAGTAGTCTTATTATATGGATGGTTTATTTTCTTTTTTTTTGTGCAACACTTAATGCCAAGAAATGAAATACAAGCTAGAGGGAGCCCTTATAAAACAAGTGTGATCAACTGGATCTTATTGTTCCATGTCAAAGATTACGTATAAAATATATATATATACTTTGCCGAGACTTCTTTTATCATAAACCGCAACTCCGGAAAAACAAAGAAAATATCGCAACGTCAACGACGACAACAACAACTACTAAGTGGTAGTATCCCAAAGGCTAGGTGGGTAATATTGAGTGCAATATATCTCTACTAAATATTCTTTTCAATATCATAAATATATCATCATTATACTGTAAGTCAAAATAAAAATAAAAAAAGTTTGTAAATATAACTACATTTCAATCATGAGAAGGTTCAGGCACTAACGCTAAACGCGCAATACAATCAACTAGCATGTTCCACTCTATCAATGGCTGCTTTTATTTTCATTTCAACACGTGTACTTAATTCATAATCGTCAGCGTATCCTTGAGCCCTATAGAGCCATTCTTTACTTTCAGCTATACCTTCCATACCATTCAATTTCCAACTGAACAACGCACGTTCATATAACGCAGTTGGATAAGCCCATGGATCTTCAGTCTTTTTAGCATATTTAACTTTCCCATTTTGTAAACTGAAAATCTTTGGTAAGACTTTTTTATCTAATAAATCGGCACCTTCTTGAACATCACCAAGTCTCCTGAAAACCAATGATAATAATATATTCTTAATTAATTCTTGATCAACATCTTTCGCGTCGACTGCCGGGTTATGATATTCAGTCAACATCTTCTTTGCTAACTGTAACCCATCTTCAGTCATTCTATTGTATCCATTGTAAAAGTATGACAATTCATGAACTGGCGATGTGGCGATTGCATCTAATGGATTTTCCACTTTTAATGACTTTTGTGCTTTTTTAAATTGTTCCACTTTTCTTAACATAAATCTTTCCATAGGTAAATTTTTAGCTTTAAAAGTCTTCTTACCTAATAAATCAATGGCACCAAATATTAACTCGGTAGCCTTTTTCTTATAAAATTCTTCTTTAGATTTATCTTTTAATCCCATTTGACACATTCTCCAATTTTCCAAATAACAACATCCTGCAAAATATGTATAGAATGAATGTGACCAATCACTACATTCTAATAATGACAATAAATCTTCTGCAGCTCTGTCATACTCATGTAAATGAACCAAAGTATTAGCACGGTCGAAAATCATTAAAACTTTTACTTGTCTCATATGTATCTTATTAACATCAATAGAATCCATTAACGCGACAGCTTCCTCTAGACGCCCTTTACCAGAAAGCATTCTTGCCTCATTTAATAACCATAACGCACTGTTAGGGAATAAAGCTCTAGATTGTAATAAAGCATCTTCTAATATCTTCCCCGGATGTAATAATGTTGGACCATCCATAACGGAGGAAGTTGTAGCCATACTAGTATTTGTAGATTTTCTACTTAATTTATCTACAGTGGTAGCTGGGATATCGAAATCATCATCGGTAAATTGGAAAGGTCCATCATAATAGAACATTAATGCTAATAACCCAATACAACCATGGACATTTCTTTGCTTGGTGGCTTTCCAAACAAGTCTTAAACCTTCTTCACGAGAACCACGGAACCCAATGACAGAAAGAACTGCACCAATGGCTGGTGGTAATAAAGAAAGAACAACTTGTAAGATACCAAAACATAAATTGACACCAGAATGAATGAATTCATCAATAGTAGCTTGGCTCTCATCAATATCAGCTGTTAGATAGGTATGCTCTTTAATTTCATTCTCAGGTAATGTATCCATCGCATTTAATCCTAATTCATGTCTTAATCTATTAATGGCCGGTGGGTTACCAATATGAGCACCAGATAATCTTTCAGTTCTCATCTTATGAATCATTTCTGCGTTTTCTAATAGTTCTTTATTTTTTTGTTCTTCTGGTGTCAAAGCATATGGAATATCCACCGAGACAAATTTAGTATCTGAATTAATGAAACTGGCACTTGATGAATTACTTTCATTCTTATAAGTAGAAGATTTCTTTATCTTATTAGCTTTTTTAATTTCCCCCAAGATTTCTTGCAACATATAATAAGCCTTTCTTAATTTCAATACTGCCTTAGCAGCCTCCATCATACTTTCACTAAACAACATCAACAATGCATGTAATAGACATGATTCCGTATAAGTAACTGCGTAAACGGTACCAGGTGGATACAAAGAACTGCTCTTCAATCCTAATTTTTGAGCACGTTGTCTACTCTTCAATGATAAATTTTCAGCTTTCGCCAACGTAGCAGATGCCTTTTTCATTTCTTCAGCCTCGAACCCCAAAGTAGCTTCCAAGAATTCAATGACACCCCGAGCTAAGACGTTGATAGTATGATCTGAACCATCTTTTTCCTCACTTTCATTCAATAAACGTAACCCGTTCTCTGCTCTATCATCAAGAACATAATCCATGGCTCTTAGGGCAATTTCAAAATCATATGCTTGTTTTAAGATAAGTTTAGTTTTTTCTTCTGATGACATAAAAGGTTCAGGAGTTCTAGAACCTGTTAAGGCACCTAACACTCTGAACATTTCTTGTTATTATTGTATGTTGACCTGCTTTGAATATTCTTTTCGTTCAAAAAAAGGTTGTTACGATATTATGATGTTATTATGAGAGTCTAGAAATGCAATATCCGTAGCAATAACGTATTTGAGGGACCAATAATATGATTTCTAAAATTATACTTTTATTGATGAATTGAGCATAAAGTGTTACAATATTTAATTGTAGCACTCACTTACGGCTGGTAAGTTACATATGATCAGGTTCTATAAGTAATATGGAATACGTAAACGTATAACTCTTAGATCCAGGAAATATTCAGGAACTTGATTCAAGATATTTCCAGAAATGCAAAGGCTTCGTAAAAAAAAATCGCGGAAATAAACAAAGTTTTGGCGTATTTATTTTGGCGACACAAAATAAAAATAGTGTTCCTTTTAAAACGTAATGTGAGCAAACTTGTGATGGCATGGGGGAAGACTTACTACCTTAAATATAGGGCTACTGTCAAATGTCTCATCAAAATTGAAATTGGGTAAGCTATATCTAGCGCTACCTTGTTGCATCCCGAAGGAGCAGGTAAGTCTTTAGGTTAGTGTCAATCGATCTCTTGACTAGGCCAATTCATTTTACGTAGACAGTTTAACATAAATTATACTGTTTATAATGTACTGGTGAAAATGTTGGACATATTCGTCTGTTTGGCGTTTAGATTTAACGTACGTCTTACTTAAATAAAGAATAATCCTTAGATAAGAACAATTTTGAACCCCTATTGATAAGAATTACTTAAGAGAAAAAGTCTTAATTGGCGTTAATTTCATTTCGAATAAAGTCAGTTGCCGATCGTCGAACAGGATATTTTGATGAGTTCGATTAAGCTTCTCAGCGACAATGCTTGACAGGTAACACTTTATGCTAGAGAGATTGTCCAAGTCTCTTTTCAACATATCGGGCATAGAGATAAGTTTACCCTATACGGTCAACGTTGTTAGGCATGCTTTATATCTTATGACTATCTTCTGTGTAACCCGTCGTAATTTGGAGTTCCGTGCATATTACAAGTACAATCACTAAGGCTGGAATAAGGTTATACTACTTTACCTACTGCTGACTAACCCAAAGCGATACATCTGAAATAACAATACTATATAAATACGAAAAACTCATTAGAATTACAGAATGAAATCCAACAGATTATTTTGGGATCGCTTATACTCTACATAAATTAATATCGATAATAGCATTCAACCGATAACTAATCGTATTTTGATCTTGGGTACTCTTCTCATAGCAGTTGATTATCAAAGTACCGATTTCCAACTTTTGGGCTGACACGTGCTATTTTAGCTAAATTTCACCTAAAGCTATGTAGACGAAGACGATTCAACCGTTATGGTTTTTATCGTTGTCCATTTCCGTTTTTGCCGTTGAAATTTACCAACCAGACCTATAGAAGGATGGAATAAATTATATATATTGTAAGGGATAGTTCCTGTTTATATTATTATCTGTATTCTCTATGAATCATTGAATAAAAGAAAGTGTTGTTCTAGAAATATGGAAATGAAAATGGAAGATAATTATGCAGTCCCTGATTTGGAGTCTGATAGTCCTTTAAAGGAGGAGCCTTCAAGAATAGAGAAATTTTACCTCATTTTAAAACTATTAGTTATATTACTTTCATGTATAGCTTGCCTATGGTGGCTTAATACACTGAAACGAAAGAATCTGGGTTTACACACTTCTAAGGAACTGTCAGAGAACTCATCAGTAGACGATGATTTAGATAGTACGCCCAGCAGTTCTTTCCTATTCATTAGGAATTTTTTAATTGGTATGTTACATACTGCATGTCTACTTAGTACGACCATTGCTCTTAAGATAGTTCTAAATTCTCTCAGCAACCTTATTTTATTATTATTGTCAACATTCTTTACTGTATCACTCTTTGTGGTTCTTCTCTTCTAAATCCAGAAAAAAGTCGTAGTATTTCCATCTGTAACCCAATACTTGAGAAAATCTTCCAGAGAAAGGAAAAGTAATTTAATACATTTTCCAAAGCATACGTAAGCTTATTCAAGTATTCTTAAGATTTATTATAAAATATTGGAATATATGCCAGCGCCCAACTATTTACGTTTAAATGTTAGAATATGCACTACGTGCCTAAAACGTGAAAGTTTTCTCTTTATTTATATATCTACATACATTAATTTTTGACTATAGAAAAGTTTACGTTAATTTTCAACACTATGTTAGTTTCTATCACATTAGAAAGAGGACGACTCATGTTTGGGGAGACTTGAGAGGACGAGGGAAGTTTTGAAGGTGTTTGTAGCACTTCAAACTATATTAATAGTATTGTCAGTTCAAATACTTGAAAGATTGTACCGCTCAGGCTGTTAGATTACGTATTTCGTATTAGTGGTAGAGGTTAGCAGCAATTGAACAGAGTTATATGATAGGCTAGGCCATCTTCATTTTGAAATTTCTTGTTGAGATTGCAATTGTTCTTCTCTCTTCTTATTTTCCCTCTTAATGTATTTAATTTCATCTTTCAATTGCTTCTTCTTAGCTTTATGTATTGTGGAATTCAATACATTGACCATATAACGATCTGCACTATCCCATACTTTTTTATCAATGACATTAGGCAATTTCCTCCCATACAAACATTGATCCACCAACCACATTCCAACGATAAATGATTTTCTATCCAAAGTTCCATCTTTCCTTGTATCAACTTTCTCAAAAATTTGACCCAACAAATCAAATGGTAAATTTGATCTTGACCAAATATCCTTAACTACCAAATTCAAAATCAAACCATCTTCAGGCAATTCCACTACTATAGTTTCATCTGAATCGAAATCATTAGGCCACCAAGGTAATAAATTTAAATATCGAAATCTATTACTAACCCACATAGCTTCATATCTTTTTCTTTCATTTTCAGTGAGGAAATCCACATCACAATGAGATTTCCATGGTTTTTCCTCGTTGAATTTTTTCTTACTCTTAAGATTATTCCCATGATTATAATAATAATTATATGGAGCGATTGTTTTTTTCTTCAATTGATTTTTCAATCTTTCTCTTCTACTCTTCTTCTTGTTTGTTTGCTTGTTTCTTTGATGGTGTTGTTGCTTTTTCTTTTTCTTTTTGTCATCAAGATTGTTGATATCTGAATCGTAGTCGTCTGTGGTGTCACTGTCAAGATCTTCAAAATAATCGTTTATTGACTCTAAGATAGCTTGATCATTAGTGTATGGTAATGAGGATGAGACAAGGTCGTCATGATTTTCTGGATCTTTACGTAAAGTTGTTCGTAGTTTTACTGTCTGTTGTTGTTGTTGTTGTTGTGTTGGGGATAATATAATTTCATTTGCATTGATTGTTGTTGTTGTTGGTGTCGTTAATGTAGATGATGGATATGAATTATAATAATCTATGGTTGGATATTGAGTATTAAAATTATTATTATTATTATTATTATTATAATAATGAGGATTATGATGATGGTGATGATGATGAATTTTCGTGCCAAAAAATTTATTTTTCAATCTTTCCACTTTTGATTTCCTTTTCGGTGGAATATTACTACTTATACTGATGTTATTATTATTATTATTATTATTATTATTAGTTGCTGTTGTTGTTGAATATGTTACTGGTAATGTTGTTGAACTATTGTTAGTTGAATCATTCGGGCTATGTATGCTTAATTCACTGAAAGATTGAGCTTGTTGTTGTTCTGGTGTTGTGAAATCGTGCATTGTGGAAGATATTGATGATGATGATGATGATGATGATGATGAAGATATCGTTGTTGTTGAAGAGAATGATGAATTATTATTACTGTTGGTATATGGGAATTGATTATTGTTTGTATGTGGTTCACCAATGTTTGGAGTTTTATTATTATCATTTCTTATGAATTCTTCATATTGAGAATCTTGTAATGGTGAAGATGAATAAATAGGAACAAGTGAAGGTGGTGGTGGTTTACGAGAGGGAATTGCTCTTTGTATTTTGTTCACTTCATTTAATGATGCATTTGTATAAGGAATGTTATTACTGTTATTATTATTATTCGTTGAAGTAGCAGAATTTGCAGATGATATTTTTTGTAAAACTCTATTAGATAATGGACTAGGTGCATGATTTATGTTACGTTGATTAGCATTATTTGTATTATTTCCTATATTTTTATTGGTAAATTCAATACTTTCTTGAGATTTGTTTTTAGTTGATATTTGTATTGTCTTGGGTTTTGGTCTTAATAACAATAGCTGTTCAGTTGTACTTGGTGTTAACGAATGAGAATATGCAGAAACAGAGTCTTGTATGGGATGTTTCCCCATATTACCATTATTATAATTAAAATCAGAGGTTGTGGAACCATTAGACAACATTGAAATTGGGGTGTATGAAGTTTTATGTGCATAAATCTGAGCTTGTAATCTGGCCTGTGCTTGAGCTTGGGCCTGCGCTTGAGCCTGTGCTTCCAAATGTGCTTGTGCTTGAGAATGAGCCAATGCAGCCGCCGTGATGGCAGCTTCTGGATTTGGTGATTTACTTCTTTGTCTTTTTGGTTCTAATGCTGTTGCACTAGTACTAGTATTGACATTGTTTGGTCTTGGTGATTTACTTCTTTGTTTTCTTAATTCTGACGAAAGGGGAATGTTAATTGGTCTTCTTAAATGTTTCGTAGTAGTGGTATGTTGTTCATTTAGATTTCTGTTACTTAATGTGGAACGATTTGAGGCAGCAGTTGCAGCAGTTACTGTCGGTGTTGCTATTTGTGCTGGTGCAGAGGATGCAGAATTTAAAGAAGACGTAGAACCACTATTGATGTTATTATTGCTAGTAGTATTTGAATCAATTTCCTGATGTCTTTGAAATATAACTTGAGCAGCTTTCAATGATTCAGAAGGAGCAGTATCATGTTGCTGTTGTTGCGGTTGATGATTATGATTATGATTATTATGATGATGATGGCGGTACGGCTGTCCCTTCCACGAGAACATATTATATCATGTATATGTGTATGTTTTTTTAGTTCTTTGTTGGAAGCAAAAGTGTATAGCTATGATATTGCAAAGATTGTTTGTTTGGTATGGAATGAGTGATAAATGTGATATGATGTGAATGTTCATTGAAGTGAAATTCGTTTAATATATGAATATTATCCTAAATTTAAAAATATTTATACATAACTGTATTTTTTCATCCTCTGCGGGAACATAAATAGCAATTGTATTAACGTTCAAAAATAAAAACAGTTTTATAAGTATGTATATAGATGGAAACAACAATAGATGGATAGTATATAGATAACAAGAGAGTATACAATTAGCGCAACTGCAACTCTGTAACCATATACAATACGGATAGAAATGGCTGAACAAATAAGTCATAAGAAATCGTTGAGGGTGAATCGATTAAGTAAAGATAGACGTCAATTATTGAAAGAATATTATAATTTAGATTCCGATGCCAATTCTCAAATTGCCAATCCACCTCCAACTATTGGAGATAATAAAGCGGATGAAGAAGTAATGACATCAATGGAAACGATACGACCGATGGAGGAAGGTGAAGAAGGAAGTGAAGAAGGAGAACGAAGGACGATGAAAGAGGGGGATGAAGAAGGGAAAGAAGAAGGTGATAGGACATCTAGTGAGGATGCCGAAGGGAGAAAAGATAGAACCAGTGGATTGAGTGGCTCGACATCCACACCGTTAGAGGATAAACCTATTAGTGATTTAACATTTAAAGAATTGATACATATTCATAACAGTTTACTTAAGAGGGAAACTGAGACGAATAATTCTATTAAGAATACTATTTATGACAACTACTATGATTTGATCAAAGTGAATAATTTGTTGAAGGATGTTGTTAAACAAGGACAAGGTCAAGAGATAATGGAGTTGAAAAGATGCATCGATTTGTTGAATGCTTAGGAATGACACTTTCTTGTTGGTATGCGAGTGAATATATGTATCCAGGATCCAACCCCTACAATTCAATTGAACCACTGTGTGGAATATATAAATGGACGATGTAATAAGATAGAAGATTAGAAAGGCACTCCTTGAATACATACATTGAACAACGATAACGATAAATAGATATAGTGAATCAACCGTATACACTATTAAATAGTTATCAACTATTCACATGAACAAGAACAACATGACCAATACCTCTAACAGTCAAGATCATACTGATAATTCTCAGGTAAACGAACAGAAATCGGAATTCCTCGCTCTAGTACTGGATCAGTACAGATCTTCTTTGTACTTAAGAAATAAATAAACAGAGATGGATGGATGGATGTGGTAGATATATAATATAATATAATATAATATAATATAATATTACCAATATTCCCAGTGACACTGTTGAGAATTTGAGACACTTCTTATAGTGGGCTGTCCGTCGTTGTGTCGTGTTGTGTCGTGTCTGGGTGTGTGGTTGGAAGGATGGGGATTACCCTTACCCCGGGCGAGTTCCGGCCCGTGTTTGGCCCGTTTGTTCCCGCTTTCCGCTCTTCCGAGTTCCGGCCTTCCGGGAATCAAATTAACACCAGAGTATCCCTTAAAATATCCCTTGAGGGGCGAGGCTACCCGGTGTTTATCTACCCGTGTGAGAGTACTCGAGTAACTAATTAATTAGCTAATTAAGGAAATCAATTAAACCAAATAAGATTTGATTGCAAAGGTTAAGTGGCCCAACAATGTGGTATTATTCATTACAGTTTCGTGCCTTTAACGCCACTTGTGTTATCTATCCACGTAGCTATCACAGTTGACATCCATTACTTATTACTCTAGTGATACTAACACCAAGTACTGTCACACAACTCTTAGAATACAACACAAATACAATACCATACTGTACCGTACAATACGATTCAAAAGAGAATGTGCAATAGACTATAACAAATAAATATTACCATATTTTACTACACTATAAACATACACAGACACATTACATATATTCTCAATAACCCTAAGACAAAAAACCATACCATACACATGATAATATAAGATGCAAGAACTCAAACCTGTTTTCTCACCCATATTCCCGACTGATAAGGATATAGATGCTCCTTCAAATGCCCCTCCCTTGGCTCAAACTGGATCTATTAAAGTGTTCATTCAATTAGCTGAACCTGTCATCTTCCTTCAAGGGTTCGAACCATCAGAATGGGAAAATAACCCTCCAAGATTATTAAGAGGTTCTCTCATAATAAGAGTATTGAAACCAAATAAAATTAAAAAAATTAATTTGAATTTCAAAGGTTATACTAGAACAGAATGGCCAGAGGGGATACCTCCGAAGAAGGATGAATATACAGAAATTCATGACATTGTGAACCATACCTGGCCATTCTATAACGCAGAAACTGATACTTATACTATAAATACTTCCAATAATAATAGAAATGAATATTTATTGAATGGAAGTAAAGCTTCCATGTATATCGCTCCTGAAAATATTAAACATAATAATAATAATAATAATAATAATAATATGAACGCTAGTAGCAGTACAAGAAGAAGAAGTTCCGTCATTTCAAATTTTAGTCTGTCTTCATCACCAAATACAAAAGGAGTAGATAATTTAATAGATGATGATATCCATACTAATAATAATATAGACATGTTCAGTTTAGATAATACTACAAGTTCAAACCCACAAATAAATCCAATAAAATCATCTCCAATTAAAAATAATAACACTCATCATCAACATTCAAACAAGTCTTCATTCATATCAGATCTATTCAATGGTACCCCAAAACTTACACTATCATCAAATGATACCCAACAGTATACTACGAACAGCAATAATAATAATACTAATAATAATAATAACACAAAAATCTCTTCATCGTCCATTTTATCAAATGAAACATTCATATTCGAACCTGGTGATTACATATATACTTTCGAATACCCAATACCAGATTCATTCCCAGAATCATTAAAATCAACTTTCGGTTTCGTTAATTATCAATTAATTGCAAATATTGAAAGATATGGTGTTTTCAAATCAAATATATCTGCAAGACATAATGTAAAATTAGTAAGAACTCCAAGTAATAATTCAGTGGAAGAAACTGAACCTATTGCCATCTCAAAGGATTGGAAAGATCAATTACATTATGATATAGTAGTAGCATCAAAAGATATTATCCTAGATGCATTCTTACCCATTGCATTCAATTTATCTCCATTAGATAAAGTAACTTTACATAGAATTAGAATTTATTTGACTGAATCAATGGATTATTATTGTAGAAATAAAAAAGTTCATAGAATGGAACCAACAAGAAAATATTTATTAGCTGAACATAATGGGCCCTTAATTGATCAAGGTAAATTATCTCCAAATAATCTTAAGACTCCAAAGGCTAAATTTTTAGGGAACCTTTTAAAAGATGAAAAATCAGGTGATTTAATTAATAAAGAATTTGAATATCAAATATTTATACCAACAATTTTACAAAATAATGAAAAATTACATCCAGATACAGGTTTTGAAAATATTAAATCAAATCATTGGATTAACCTATGTTTAAGATTGTCTCATATAATAGATGGGAAAAGGAGACATTTCGAAGTCAATATTGATTCACCAATTCATGTATTAAATAAATTATGTTCTCATGCTAACACTTTATTACCAAGTTATGTCTCTTTTAATCAACAACAATTATTAAATGAACAAGATCATATTAATAATAACAAGACTAATAACAACAAAAGTTCTGACTCTCAACAATTCGGTAATGTACCAGACATCAATCTATACCATCCTTCTAATATTTTCTTTCCATCTGATGTATTTACTTCCCCAGCTCCTGTTCCTACTCTTCCGTCTGATTCATTAAATCCTGTAAAATCTCCAGGAGTTCAATCAATGGATGTTAAATTCCCAATAAATGGTTTCTTATCTCCACGTCTCTCCCAAAGGAAAAGTATCAGTAATAGTACGAATTATGATATTCAAAAAATAAACAAGACTACAAAAAATAATAAGAATAATAAGAATACCGAAATGATAGCCGTTTTAAATTCTCCGAAATTAACTGCTAATATTTATCAACCTGAATCTTTGAAAAGAGAATTAACTTCTCCACAAGCTTTACCAATGCTATCTCCGCTGTCATCACCAAGAATGAAACATATACCAACTTTAGCAATTCCACCTCCTTTGACTTCTTTAGATTCTTCATCTTCACAATATACCATGAATATGAACATGAATATAAATTCTAATCCAAATATAAATACAAATATAAACAGTTTTGATAAAAAACTACCTACATATGAAGAAGTAATGAAAATGAAAAATACAAATAATAGTGCAACTACAACAACAACAACAACAACAACTCCTTCATCGATATTATCTTTTACAATACCACAATTAGAGTTAAATAATTCAATTGAAACATTAGACAAAAGTACAATCCAATCTCATCGCTCCTCATTATCATCTCAAAGATTCCCTTTACAACAACAACAACAACAACAACAGCAGCAGCAGCATTATAGACGCCAAACAAATACTTCTTTACATTCTTATTCATCCTCTTCGAAAATGATGAAAAATCAACAACAGCAACAACAAGATGATGAAGATGGAGATATTGCATCAGGTGTAAAATTTAATTTCATACCAAAACCATCATCTCCAAAGATTATTCCCTCTCGTCAATTACATTCTCCAATTTTAAATTCTTTAAATTTAAATAATTACCATCCGGCAGATGATCGTTCAAATACAAGTACAAATACAAATACAAACACAACTGCAAGTACAAGTATAAGTACAAACAATAGAAGAAATAGTTTACAATTCTCATTACCATCAACAATGAGAAATCATACTGAATATTTTAATGATCTATCACAAATACTAAGTAATGCAAGTGGAAATAATACTCCAACGCACAATACAAAAGATCAAGATCAAGATCAATCATCAACACATAGTTCTGATGGAATGAAAACATCACATTCATCACGTTCATCATTCGATGCTAGTGGTGGAAGTAACAATAGAAGAGAAATATTAAGAAGAAGTTCCATATATTCTGAACCACTATTAAACACTTATCCAAATGGAAACAAACTAGAAAACGATGAAGAAGAGGAAACCTATCAATCATTGGATTCCATTGCAAATTTTGAATCTTCAATCGATATAACTGCATTATACGATAGGAAACAACAAGGTTGGCATCCATTACAAACACCAGAATTAACTAGCATTACATCATCATCATCACTCCCATCAGCTACCGTGACTCCCTTATCGGGATTACCGAAATATTCTTTAAATAATATTAAACAACAACAACAAATTACTGCTGATTTTAAAGAAGCTATAGGAAGAGGTACTATTGAAAGGAAAAAAAATACTACAAGTCAAAAATGAAAATAAAAGCAAAACCAAAACAAAACATAATTAATATATACATATATATACATATATATATATATATATGGTATGATAGAATATCGTCAATTTTTTTCCTTTCAGTTATAAAAACATCCTAGTATACGTACGTACGTACGTACGTCACGTCACGTCTACTTTAATATATATTTTATTCACACTAGTTTGTGTAGTATTATATACTACTCTAATGACCTTTGTTAATGAACGATCCGCAACGGAAAGAACAAAAATTATTAAAAGTACCGTACTGATAATCATTGGCAGTGAGTAAATACTTTGATGAGCGAGTACTTTCATACTAAATTCAATTGATATTAAAATTGATTAAGTGTCGTACCTCAGTAGAGTAAATAACCACATTAGCTTGTACTTTTTCAAGCTGGACAGCAGCAAACAAGTTGACCGTGATGTTACCAACAGATATTACCCTTCAACAATGATTCAGGTTGCTATTTCACGAATGGATAAAAATATAAGGGCAAATCAAAAACATACACTGCAGTCTCATTCTAATCCAGTTACCAAATCATTCAATTTTGACAATAAAATATCACGTTTATTATCAAGCGACTCTTTTTCTTTTTTCATTCCAGTTAATTGTAAACGAACCTTTTTCGTCTCTAACTTAGTTTTGAAAAGCTCTGATGATAAACTGTCTTCTTCAAATTCATTATCACGTAATAGTATCGGTAATTGCATAGCATATGTATCTTTAAGAATATCACCGCCAACAACTTTACTGACTATATTTGTCTCCCAATTTTCACCATTCGAATCTGAACCAGATTCTGTACCTAAAGCACGCCGTATATTCTCTCTTTTCTTATCCTTTTGTAATTGTAACTCTTTCTCTGTTAAACCTAATTGTTCATCTTCAAACTCATGCATTGCAAAACCATCATCTAACATATCTTTCTCATTCCTTTTCTGAACACCACCATTCTTCTTAATCATATCCATCAATTCTAATTTATCATCTTTATCCAATAACTTGACGTACTCTTTCTCTTTAAGTTTGCCATTTGAATTAAATGATCCATACATTCGACGATTTTTTTCTCTTTGTTTTTTGATCTCTTCAATCCGTGACTTATTCAAAATATCAGGATTATTATCATCCTCATCGTCTGAAAGTTCTACTTCTTCTTCTTCGTCAGACATATCTTCAAGATTCAAAATACGAATATCTTGTTCTACCTTCCTTTCACCATTATTCTCAGGGATTCTCTTTCTTTGATTGAAGATACCACTATATTGCGTTCGAACAACCGGTTCAGAACTAGAGGATTGATCATTAAAGGAAATCTTATTCTTGTTTTTTTTAAAGATAATAGGTGATAACTTATCTTCATAATCGCCTTCGTCGTCGTCGTCGTCTTCATCATCATGCTCTAGAAAGCTTGGTTTTACCTTTGAAGCTCCAAATTTAGGCAACAAATCTGTGTTCTCAGAATTGTCATTAACATCATCGCCATTGGAAAAATGAAGTTTGATTTTATTCCTTTTTTGCATTATTCAATAGCTTTTTCGCTATGTTTGTGATGATCTGACAATCGTTTACTTCTTCAATAACAAAGAAGTTTCTTAAAGAACTATAGAAATAACGCATGGTCTGCATATGTAAATATCTAGGCATATTGAAAACATCGAAAGAACATTGTTCTATAAACAAAGTGAGGAAACATAAGAAGAATGAAACCACATAGTTTACTCTATCTTAATAGCTTGTTTCCTAAGACACACGAGAAAACGATATGTTCCAAATTTTTTTAATACAAAAATGCCATTATCTACTTATAAAAATATACTACAAAAAATGGGTAAAATGCAAAAGAAAATCCAAAGGTCACTTACTTCCGTTAACTCATGTAAATATTCTCCTTACTTCTAGTTCTACATAATGAATATTCACCTGTATCATCATCTTCATCATCAATAATCATATCATCTTCATCATCTAATTCCGGTGAACTATCATCACTACTTTCATCATCTTGTAATTCAGGTTCACTATAATGTTTCGTTCTAGCAGTAAAATCGTTAGACGGTATCGTCGAATCCATATAAGCACTATTCTCTTTGCTACCCTTTTCATGCTGAATGCCGGTCATATTCTTTTTGGTTCCATGAGAATTCCAATCTTCTTCTGTCAATCCTTGTGAATTTGTACCAATAACATCGTATGTATCAGTAAATCCTTTACCTAAATGATGTGACATATATTTGGAAAACTTATCATCTTCTTCAAGGATCTCTTGACTTTTATCTTTTAAATCATCGTCTTCAAGGACATGAGAATCAGATAATGGTGAAGAGGAAGCATCATGATATTCCAATGAACCATCGCTGCTCATTCTTTCTTCATCATCAATATCAGCTGAATCCTCGTCATCATGTTGACTATCATTATCATTATCATAATCGTAATTGTAATAAAGATCTATGTTGCCGGAATTTATGTGATTTGTACTTTCATCATTAGCTTCATCTTCTTCCATGTTATTATCAATTGGATCTTCTGGTAGAGAATCTTGGAGAAGAGTATTGTTTTCTTCTTGTTCATTAACAAAATCACCCAAGACTGTATTATATTTCTCTCTGGTATCAGTTAATATTGTGTCGACATAGTTTATCCAAGAAGGTTCGTTAAAGGAAGCTACCACTGCAGGGTTAGTGAAAGAAACTTTCATTTCATCTATATATTCAATAAATTTGGCAATCTCCTCCGCTATTAGTACTAGATGGCCCATATAACCAGTACGCAACCCTGTTTTTCTTGTTTGTTCTTCACATCTCCTGTTTCCTTCTATTACCATATGTGTAATTTTAGTTTTTGTTAAAAGGTCTGTCAGTAGAAATCTATTATATCCGGTTTTCAATGGACCATTAAAGATTTGTTGTACAATGTCAAAGACAACGTTATGTAAGAAATTGTTCCATTCAAATTGGAAAAACATGTTAAGAATTGTCTTTATAATTTCTGTATCTTGTAACGCTATCTTTAATTGATCACCTGGGACAGAGTTTTCACGTAATGAACGTTCTGTTTCTTCGGAATCTGAAAGAGTTTCATTGTAGATTTCAGCATTCTCAATATCTTCGTTAGCATCACCCATTTTACTATCATCAGCATCTTCAGCTTGTTCCCCTGCATTTTCTTCCTCCTCCGTCTCCTTCTCAGGCTCACCATTACTCAACTCAAGGTTATTCAATTTCCCAGTGACTTCTTTACCATTAGTATTAATTTCATCATCTGTGGCAACAACTACGTTATTATTATCATTCGCACGGATTTGCAATTCTCTTTCATCATCACGTTCTTTAACTATGGCTTCACCTTCTAATTCGTTTAATAAAGTCATGTTAGAGCAATGTAATAATTCTGCTACCAATTCACAGATTTTAAACCTTTCAAACCCAAGGGGTTCAATTTCCCCAAAGGCAGTTTCCAATTGTGGTAACTTACGTTTAATTAACATTTCATTGAATTGAGGCATGTATTTAGCAAACAATTTAATCATATGGATTAAATGAATAGGATCTCTATCATTTGGAGGATGTGATTGTAAAGTGGTATATATAACTTGAACGAAATCATAATCTGAATTATTTTTCCTAATTAATTCAATTATTATACCAACACCGTTACTTAATGATGTGCCACCTTTCAACATTATTTGAATTAATTTCTCCATCATCTTAGGGGAGACTAACTGTCTTGTTAATTCATTGGGACCAATTCCTGATGCTAATTCATTGTTGGAATTCGCACTTAATGTGACGAATGCCTTTAAGAAATCACCAGCTGCGGATTGTGTAGCAACAGAATAGTTGGTATCTAATCGATCTAGAAGTTTAGGGATTAGATCTTGCTCTTTCAATTGGTTAAGCACACCTGTTGGGGCTTCTGGTTTATCAGTTGATATGACTTTAAGTAGAAAATCCATTAGTGAAGGGTTATCCACATGAGTCAAAAATCTATCAACTAGGGTATCCAGATTTAAAATACATTGTAACATTCCTGTTATATCCATGTCTAACAATCTTTCATTGATTTTCATAAAATATGTAGATGCGGCGACTGATAAGGGTGCTTCATGATCCATTATGGACCACAGTTTAGATAATAATGACTGATTTTCTATTATGGCGGAAGATAAAGACCATACATCGGCAGATAAGACTTCAGCTGCAACACGAGCTCTTCTTGTATCTATTTGTTCTTCAGATTCAGGTGGGACAGTGACACTCGTTTCAGCAGAGATATCCGAACTAGCATCATCTTGTGTGGATTGACGGCTAACCTTAAGAAATGGGTCATTTTCCCTTTCTGTATCTTCTCCTTCACTTTCTGAGGGGTCAACTACAATGGCACTTTCGATTAATTCTTCAGCAATTTCAGCCTCTGTTGTGGGTTCTACTGGTTCCTTAAGTATAGTTTCGCTTGTAACATATTCCACTAATTTAGTTAAAACTTCAGGATATTTCAAATATATCAATAATTTAAAATTAGAACACATTAATTCAGTGTAAAGTTCTTCGTCATCTAGTAATTCGTTCAATATATTCAAGTTTGGCTTGTAGTTGATATATTCTGCTTCATCTGTTGGGAGTGGTTCTTCTTGCTCATTATCATGTGACACTTCCTTTGCATTTTCAGTAACACCTGAATCCTTTTCAGATTGCAATTCAGTATTATTATCGAAGCTATTTACATTAGTATCATTTGGTTGAATCTTTATGAATGCTTTGTTTAATAGTTTCGATATCGGTGATTCGATGGAATAATCTTGTCCAAATTTCCAAAATGAACCGGACATGCTTGTTGTTCTATGTTTATATTATGAAGCAACTATATATATATATGTGTGTGTGTGTGTGTGTGTGTGTGTGTGTGTGAACAATGATAGCTATTCTTTGAGTTTAGGGTATTATTTACAATGAATGTCTCTATATTTAACACCACTTTTTGTATTCTTAAATCTATCTCGTAGGATACCTGGCA
This sequence comes from Naumovozyma dairenensis CBS 421, assembly GCF_000227115.2. NCBI lineage: Eukaryota > Fungi > Ascomycota > Saccharomycetes > Saccharomycetales > Saccharomycetaceae > Naumovozyma > Naumovozyma dairenensis. Next base: position 1,239,836 of record NC_016480.1, read on the forward strand.
ATAATAGTTAACGGGAAAAAGTTGTTAGATAAATTGTCCTTTCGTCTTTAAAATGGTAATATATATGAATTTATTATGATAATATAATATGAAACATAAAAATTGGATGTGGATTTGTATCAGTTCATGTACCGACAGGCTCCATTCATCATCTTGTATTTTCTTCAAATGGACAATTGTTAGTTTCCCAGATTTCTTCTTCCAAATTTTCCAAAAAACTGCCTATAGCGTAATGTTGCGGGGGGGTGTTCCCAGCGAAGCATATAAAGAAGTGTTGATATAGTTTTAGTGAAAGGGCGGCAAGAAGACTACTTACAAAACAAGAATGTTAGATAAAAGAGGATATATCGAAGAGTAATAATATTGGTTCTGTATCCTGTAACTCTGTCCCCTCAATGCTGTTTCCTTTTTATTGCTTCTGTAGATTGACCAATATATTACAGTTCCAGCAATTGAATACTAATTTACCAATGTTTTAAGCTGTAAAAAAAAGTCGTCCCATTTGATGAAGGAGATTCTTATCGGCTCAAATTCAGTCCTATGATAAAACGAACTAGCCACTGTAGAGTTTTTCTTTTTTGGTTTTGAAATATAGGATCTACCTGATGTCCTACGATGAATACCAGATTTGGCTAATTCAAGATTAAGTAAGGAATTACACACTAAGGATCTAGATATGTGAAGATCATCATGCTATATTTCTTACCGAGGTCAGACTTTCTTTATATTCGCACTTTTATTCTTTTCAAAAACTGAGAAATTTGTGCTACCACGACCGCTGTCATCAATTCAAGACGTCTTTTAGTGTTCTTATATCGAAATAAACTATATGCCATAAAATAATATGATTAGATTCGATATTCCTATTGAATAATTGGAGTGAATATTAAAATCTGGATTAAGGCAAGATTGTACTTATATCTAAAATACCAGAAAGCAATCGATAATAAGGCGAAAATCAGGTCAAGGTGGTCCTAAAGTCGTACTTCCTATTTCATTATTTGTTAAAACTATGACTGGACAAAAGAAACCCATAGTTGTGTTTTGATTATCTCAATCCAATGAAACCATTTCGTTGTTTCAAACAATATGATAAACTATCCTGACTGTTGCCATTATTGTCGGGTGTGTCTGAAGTAATATCAAATATTTTTGGTGGATTGAGTATATGTGCTGTTTTTGTTGTTGGTTGGGCGGCAACATTGTTAGGCATTTATAAGGTACAAAGTTTGAATTCGAATATGATGGTGAGTTGTCAGGATTTTCTGTTAAGAATTTTAGTTGTACATGATTTATGTATTTCGTGTTTCAGAAAAGCTATAGGGTAAAGTCTACTCCTCCAGAAGAAGGTTAAACTCTAGAGTCATAATACGGGATTGTTTCCTCTTAAGGCTTGAAGGTAATGCTATAGCTTGAGTAGTTGTCGTTCGATCAGGTGAAAGTTAAATACTTCGAAATACATACAGAAGACTATTGGATAGAACACTTTCAATAGAAATACTGTATATTTTGAGAATATTAACTAATTCGAATTATCAGAATATTACAAAAAAAAGTCGCTTCCAAAAGTGTTTTCAAAATAATCATCAATGATTATTAACCGTAAGGAATATAATTATTAGCCTATAATTAAATTAATATTATTTATATTATTTTATATGGTAACTTTTTTCGATTCTAGACTATTTGTTGTAACGGTGCTTTCTGATTCTTGAATCCAGTTCAACATGGTATCTGTAAGTGTTAATATACCTTCTTCAATGAAAGGTAATGTTATGATCCTACCTCTTATTGCATCAATTCCAAATTCTTCACATAATTTAAATAAAACGTTCATATTAAAGATTTGTAAAGTATCATAAAATCTTGCCTCGTATGATATTTTTTTCACTACTAACTCCACCAATAATTCCTCATTCAATAATGACGAGGAGGAGGACTGTGAATCCATTTCATAATCTCGTTCTAAATATAGTTGTAATATTTTCTCACAACTAATTGGATCTGTTCTTTTCAAAAGACTAGTTCTTAGACATGAAATTCCTTGTTCCAAATACCAAACTCTGAACATAGTCAACCCCAACAATTGCCATTCCAATGGAGTATATTTCCTTTTCGTGTTGTTATCTACTTCCTCTTGAGAAATTTTCAAATCCTCATATAAATCCATGAATATTTGATCTAACCACCGTTGACAAACTCTCTTATTCTTAAATTCTTTCTCTCTATTCGGAGCGTTATCATTATATTCTCTTTCCATGACGAAAGTTCTACCTCTAATTTGTAATAGTTCATTCCAGCCGATTTCATTGATTATCTTGATTAATAAATGTGAGATTTTCTCATATATGAAACTAGATTGTCTTGTCTCCATACTTCTCTTCAATAGAAGCGATGCGTTGTTTGTATTTTTGATTGAATTGAATTCATTGGAAGAGATGAAATCGATTAAGTTGTTGGAATCTGGACCATATATGGGACCAATGTCAAGACAATCTTTATTCCAAATTTTGGAAATTTCACCTAATTTTGATTGTTGTGGTGTATATATGGACCTATTAAATATTAATGATTTTAATTGCATTTCAGATAAATTTAAATTTTTTAAAGATCTTGTTATATTATTGAATTGAATTGGTGTCAAATTAAATCTAAGGTTGTCCTTGTCATCTGTGGGTGAGTTTGGTCTTTTGAAATAAGTGGAAGGTTGGAATGATTGTAATTGTTTCTTTATGTTTGTGGGTGGTAAGAATGGTAATGAGTTTATTGCAATTAAAGCTAGATCATATTGTTTCATATGTATGTAACAATTTGCTAAATTATACCATGAATAAAATGAATCTGAAGATAGGTTTGTACAATATTTCGCTATTTGTAGTGCTGTCGTAATATCTTTTTTCTTTAGTAAGAAATTAGTTTGATAGTTTAATAATATTGTAATACAATTAATCAATTGAACTGATATATGTGAATGTGATTGCTTATTTGATTGAGAATATAATTTATGGAATAAAGTTTCTAAAAGATTGTGAATTGAATTGATTAATTGTAATTCCATTTGACCATTTTGATTCATTATTGCGATACTTATAATTTTATAATACGTCGCGTTATGTGGATCCATGATGTCACTTAATTTCTTTAAATGATTTAAAGTATGATTTATTAATTTTGGATTTAATTTCAAATAAATTAATAATGCTTCAGTTAAATAATTGTGAATGATAGTGGGGAAGGCAGATTTAGTGGAATCCCATCCACATTCTGAAAATCTTGGTATAAATTGACATAATGTTTCAACTAGGAAATTTTCATTATTTTTTTGAAATACTGGGTATTGTATTAATATTGGAATTTGTCTTTCTTTGTCATTGTTTATTATTAATGATCTAATAATATTACTAACGAAACATTCTAACCAAATTTCATCATTTAATTGTAGAATTTGTTCTTCAATTTTTTTGTTACCTAAACTTGTTATCTTTTCATGATATTTAATCAGATTGATTTGATAGATTGATTCAGATTTATAATTTAATCTTAAATCGACTTTTGAGAATATATTAAAGCATGAATATGAAGAAATGTCATCGTTAGTATTGTGTTTTATATGTGAGGATGCGGTTGCGGAATTTGATGTAGAGGATGATGATGACAATGAAGAAGAATTCAATAATTTAAGAAACGATAAAGGCATCAATTCATTAGAACAATCTATCCCTGTGATATGGAAATATTCACCTATATTTAGATTATGATAATCATCATGAGTGGTCATATGGATTAAGTCAGGAGGTCCAATATCTACAGAGTCATTCAATATTAATTCATAAATCAATTTAGCACGAGATTTCAAGCTTGAATTGAATGTTCTTTCAATAACTCTTAAATAGTTATTAAATTCAATGCTCCTACTAATCTTCGTGTCGGAATTAGGGGTACCTGTATATGACTTCTTACCATCTGAGTTTAAGTTTTTCAATTGAAATATCTTGGTGGATAGATCAGTTTCAGACGGTATTATAACGTGTTCATTTGATCGCCCGATTGTGGTAGTTGTTGTTGTTGCGGCCTCGGGGTTTATAGCTTGTGTTATAGTGGATTTATTACTATTGTTATCATTGTCATTTGACGTGAGCCCTTTGAATTTGAAGAAATTCATGCTATTATGTTCAGTCCCTCAAGTAGTTATATATATATGGTGCAGGGCAGTATAGTAGTAGTACCGATATATGAGTTGAATAGGATATATATCTCGCTTAGGTACCAGAACAGCAGCTTCTTGTAGTGGTCAAAACTATCGAAGCAGTCACTCAATCAATCAATCAATCATTCATTCAATCATTGTTCCAGTTGTCACTAACCTGTCCCATTCGGGTAGTTTAATCTTGATGTTTTAAAGTAATATGATCCAATATGAACTCTAAGCCAATTTTTTGCCGTTCTTAAAAAAAGTATCCTCATAAGCATCTACGGGTATTCGTGCACGTGCATTTACTCCAAATGGAGCCTTACAGATCTCCACAGTTTACAAACCTTCCGACACGGCAGCACCCATACCTCCGGAAACTGTGGCATCTCCCACGATTAGTCAGAAAACCCCGGACATCCCCAGGGTAACCCGTCCCTATCTGAACGTTTTCTGAAAAATTTCTGCAAAATGAAAAATGGAAAAACAATCTAATGAATGACAAAGACGAAGAACAAAAAAAGGAAGAGGAAGAGGAAGAGGAAGAGGAAGAAGAAAAAGAAGAACAGATAGGAAGGAAACCTTTGACACATTTTTTCAATGTAAGAGAAGAGATGGACAACAGGAGAGCTAATGCGTAATGTTACGAATAGTATTGGCACCACAGTAGGAACTTTATTGTAGCTTGAAGTAATAGCAAAAAATGGCATTGTGACAATGAGTATGACAAGTACGACATACTCCCAGAACCTTGATGTTTAGTCAATTTCACAAGCAAAATAACGCTGATACAGTAACATATACATTGTAAAATATATCACCAAGGGCTGTATTGGATCCTACGTGTTTCTCTAAGTCCGTACATAAATATATATATATATGTAATCACACCATTAAAAGATCAGATCTTACATTTTATTGTTTTGATAGGATTCATTCCTTCTTAGCGGCATATAAACTTTTCAAATTACTTCAAGGTAAGCTATTCTCCCTTCTCCTGTGGAAAAAACAGAACTAATAGGATTTAATTTAATCGGATCTCACGCTCGTTGACCAACATATATATATATATATATATATATCTAAGGATTGAAATTTTTTGATTGATTTATACAACACCAGTGGATTTTATCCTGATAGAAAAGCAACATTAATTGAGATAGAAAAAACCGTTTTCCATTTACAAGATACGGTATATTTTAAGATCTATCCGGCTTGTTCAAATTCCTTTCATTTTTCAATTCACCTAACCCCAAGCCAAAATAAAAATATCATCCCATTTCATTCTTAGATGGGGTTACTTGCTGCAGGAACACCATTACAATGGTTAGATTCAAGGAAATATAATGAATTCATTAAAACACAAGGGATAGAACAATTACTCTATGTCTTTCAAGCTGCCTCTAAACGTAATAACGATCCACTACTATGGGGTGATGAACTAGAATACATGATGTTAGATATTGATCTTGAAAGCAAAAACGCAATGCTAGACATCAATCATGATTCCATTTTACATTCATTCGATAATGAAGATTTCCCATTATGTAGAATCAATGATGTCTTATTCCATCCTGAATATGGTAGATTCATGTTAGAAGCTACACCTGGGAAACCTTACGATGGATATATGGATGAATATATTGAATTCAATATGAAAAATAGAAGAAATTTAGCTAAATTTAAATTGGATCAATTCCCAACCACCAAAAAGAAGGAAAAATTAGTACCAATTAGTTTGACTGTGTTTCCAAGAATGGGGTGTGAAGATTTCCTTAATATGGAAAACCCTTGGGATCATAAAAACTCCGTTTCGAGATCATTATTCTTACCTGATGAAGTCATTAATAGACATGCTAGATTTCCAACTTTGACTGGGAATATTAGAATAAGACGTGGTGAGAAAGTTTGCATTAACATACCAATGTTTAAAGATAAATTTACTCCTAAATTTGATGATTCCATTTATGAAAGAGATTGGTTTACTCCAGAAGATCAAGAAACTTTGAAGGCTTCTAAACCAGGTTTCATTTATTTAGATGCAATGGGGTTCGGTATGGGATCATCATGTTTACAAAATACTTTCCAAGCCCCCGATATTGATAAAGCTCGTTATTTGTATGATTCATTATGTAATTTCGCTCCAATTTTCTTGGCTGCATCAGCTGCTGCTCCTGCATTCAAAGGTTGGTTAGCTGATCAAGATGTTCGTTGGAATGTTATATCAGGTGCTGTGGATTGTCGTACCCCAAGAGAACGTAACGTACCACCATTATTACCTAAATTTAATAAAGATGGTCTTGGTGGGTTGGATGAAGTTGCTTCGAAACATGTTCAGAAGATTCCAAAATCAAGATATAGTTGTGTGGATTTATATTTAGGTGGTAATAAATTCTTCAATAGAACTTTAAATGATACAGAAGTTCCAATTAATGAAAAAATATTGAAACGTTTATTGGAAAATGATAAAGCTCCATTAGATTATGATTTAGCCAAACATTTCGCACATTTATTCATTAGAGATCCAATCTCTGTCTTTGAAGAAAGTATCAATCAAGATAATAAGACTTCTACAAACCATTTTGAAAATTTACAAAGTACAAATTGGCAAAGTTTAAGATTTAAACCTCCAACTCAAGAAGCTATACCAAGTAATAAGAATGTACCTGGTTGGAGAGTGGAATTTAGACCATTGGAAGTTCAATTGACTGATTTTGAAAATGCTGCATATTCAACTTTCATCTATTTAATTGTAGATTGTCTTTTAACATTTTCTGATAAGATTAATAATTATATTCCAATGTCACAAATTTGGGACAATATGCATACTGCTCATCATAGGGATGCCATATTAAATGAGAAATTTTATTGGAAAGATTCCATAGATTCATTAGATTTTAAATCTTCTAAATACTCAATGAACGAAATCTTCCATGATTCGCAAATGGGTATTTTTGCTACATTTATAAATCCAATTCTAAAACATAAAGGTTTTATTCAAAGTGATTGGCAAGAATTAAAATCCTCTAAGGAACATTTAAGAACTTACTACTATTTGAAATTGATTTCTGATAGAACTTCAGGTAAAATTCCAACCATTGCCAAATATATTCGTAATTTCATAATGAATCATCCAGATTATAAACATGATTCTAAAGTTAGTAAATTGATTAATTTCGACCTTATAATGGCATGTGAAAGGATCACTGATTTTAATAATTCAAGAAATGAAATGGCTGAATTATTTGGTAAAGAAATTACTGATTATTTATTGACTAACAAACTTTCATATGAAAAATAATGAAAACAAAACAAACAAACAAACAAACAAACATATAATAGATTTGTACAATATATGTATACATTCATATATATATCGGCTAGTTTATTTGATATTCAATAAACGGTACTAATAATATATAGATTTTATCTCTCTTTTTTGTCTTCTTCTACATCTGTCATCTCTATTTTGCTTTGTTACGCAAAAAAAACATCGAAAACCAAAAAACTGAAAAATTATACATAGCTTTTAAAGTTAGAAGAAACTCATCAGTCAAACAGAAAGATAAGGTGGGAACATACTGTGAGCCGATAAAGAACTGTTTAATTTTAGAAGGCTCAACCAACACACTGTCAAACTACCTGTATTCAAGAATAGCAAGATATGAGTGATTTTAATATTACCGAAACTTATTTAAAGTTTCTTGAAGAAGATCCAGAAATGACTATGCCCATAGCGGCTATCGAAGCCTTAGTTACATTATTAAAGGTTAAAAATCCAGGAACCGCGGCAGAAATGATAAGAACCATTAAGACTTCTACGGAAGAACTAATTCAATCCATTCCTAATTCTGTTTCATTAAGAGCAGGTTGTGATATCTTTATGAGATTTGTATTGAGAAATTTACATCTTTACGGTGACTGGGAAAGTTGTAAACAACATCTTATTGAAAATGGTCAATTATTCGTATCAAGGGCAAAGAGATCTCGTGATAAGATTGCTAAGATTGGGATAGATTTTATTACTGATGATGATATTATTTTAGTTCATGGGTTTTCAAGAGCTGTCTTTTCTCTTTTAAAACATGCTGCTGAGAATTTAATTAGATTTAGATGTGTAGTGACAGAATCCAGACCGACTTTGCAAGGTACCCAATTATACTCCCTATTAGAAGAAAAAGGTATACCTGTGACCATGGTTGTAGATAGTGCAGTCGGGACTGTCATTGATAAAGTTGATAAAGTATTTGTTGGTGCTGAAGGTGTCGCAGAAAGTGGAGGTATCATTAATATAGTAGGGACTTATTCAGTAGGTGTATTAGCTCAAAATGCTAGGAAACCTTTTTACGTTGTCACAGAGAGTCATAAATTTGTTCGTATGTTCCCATTATCTTCTAATGATTTACCAATAAATGGGGAATTTTTAGATTTCACTCGTCGTAAGGATGATTCACAAGAGGCCTTACGTGGTCCAATAATTGATTATACTGCACAAGAATATATTACCGCTTTGATTACAGATTTGGGTGTTCTGACGCCTAGTGCCGTTTCTGAAGAATTGATTAAAATGTGGTATGATTAAAAGAATACTTTTGTGCATGTCAAATATTATTTTTAAAATGCTATTGTAATATTTTGAATCCTCTTTATAGAACTTACGTACATCTATAAGAAAGCATATCATATTAATTTTGTTAAATAATCTTCTTTAGTATCTAAAGGTTTCAATGCAGTCCTTTCTGTTTCCTTTATGATATCTTCTTTGAATTGTTCGTAGGTATTTTCTGCCCATATTAAAGCTTCACTTTCTTCCTCATCTGCAACTTTATGAGCTAATAAAGAACCTGTTAATCTATTATGTGTTTGATCATTAGCGCTTTTCACAGACATGGTGACCACTTGGGCTCTTTGAGAATGTGCAGAAGCATTTTGTTTATGTTCTTCTTGCTTCCTCTCCTGATTAGATGCATCTATATAATTAAAAAATGGTCTCAATTGAGCAACAGTCTTAATGGGTGTTAGATATATTTGACCATTCGCCACGAATGCTGTATATTGACCATCATTTGGAACTCCAACCCCTTTCAAAGTTTGAATATTTGCCTTCCCCCATGTACCATCAGCTTTATCGCTATTAAAGAAAGAGTTTTCATCTAATGGGATATCCAATTCCCATAGACTTGATTTCTTCTTATATCTTGCTTCGTTAATGAATGGATGTTCTGCGGGCTTCTTACCTACAACTTTGGGTTTACTTGCGTATTGGAAAATATACAGACTCTCATTGTTTCCAGCAATATTTACAGGGAAACTTTCAATTATAGGATCCTCTTCATCTTCATCTTCATCATCTACATTACTGTATTGTTGAGCGTATCCAGGCGCATTGCTATTATCGAAATCCTGCATATCTATGTCTTCTACTTCTTCATTTTTCACAGCAGCTGGAGTTGGAATACCTTCATCTTCTTCTTCTGTAACAAACAATTTATTATTATCAGTACCAATCATTCTCTGTGTCCACTTATTTATCTATTATTCTGTACCAGGTAACAGCTTCCTCTCCTTAAATTGTCGAAAACGAAACTCATCTCATCTGGTTCTGATTCTGATTTCATTAAAATTGTCACTTTGAAATTCTTCATTTTGACATTTTTCCAAAGTTTTTTTTCCGCATTGAAATTTTCAAAAAAGTGAAAAATTTATTACTGAGCTCATCTCATCTCAATCTCATCTCATCTAAAGAAATAAATTCTATTTTAATAGTGATCATATAGGCAGCTTCAATCAAGTAGTTTCATTGTAAGAGAATCTTGGCTTTCATTGATTTCTTTTTGTTTTCTCGATCAGTTGAAAAGCGTTGTCAAAGATATCCCAATCCCAATTAAGAAAGATAATACTACAATGAGTTCATTAGACGATGCCGATGATGGAATGTTATTAAATTTTGTCACTGATGATAGCTCTACGTCGAAATCCACGAGTAATAACTCTCAAAAAGTTACTGGTGGTAGATGGAAGGACAGAAGGAAGTTGCAAATGATGTTGGATGGGAAGAAAACAAGAGGAAAGAGATCACAGCAAGATTTGTATAAGGAAACTGGTGACGATGACGAGCACGATGAAGATTCCAAGAGTAACAAGAAAAGGTCGACGATGAATAATAATAATAGTCGTAATCAGACATTAATGACTAATAAGAAAACTAGAGAATTAGACAACAAATTGGCAAGTAGAAAAGGTGGGGTATTACCGCCAAACACAGCTAGCTCTGAAATTGTTTCCTCCCTTTTCACATCAAACAGAGAAATTTCAACTGCCGTAAATACAAATAAGCACGATGAAAATATTAAGATTAATCCATCGAATGCTCCTTCCATGGAGGATTCATTCGATGCTTTAGGGATTAATGACACATTAGTATCTCATTTAGTGGAAAAGATGCGTATTACAAAACCAACAAATATTCAAAAATTAGCAATCCCAAATTTAATATCAAGTAATAAAAAAAATAATGACCTATTTATACATGCTCAAACCGGGTCTGGTAAGACATTGACTTATTTATTACCAATCATATCCTCCATATTGGAAATGGAAGCTCATGTAGACAGAAAATCAGGATGTTTCGCCTTGATCGTTGCACCAACTCGTGAATTGGCCTCACAAATTTATCAGGTAGCTTCCACTTTGACTAATTGTTGTCATTATTTGGTTCCATGTCTTTTGATCGGTGGTGAACGTAAGAAATCTGAAAAGGCAAGATTACGTAAAGGTTGTAATTTCATTGTGGGAACACCAGGTCGTATATTGGATCATTTACAAAACACAAAAGTTATTCGTGAACAAATGGGTGATTCATTGAGATATTTGGTGTTGGATGAAGGTGATAAATTGATGGAATTAGGGTTTGAACAAACCATTGATGACATTTTAAAGATTATCCATGAGGTTCCAATCAATAACAGGAAATTCCCGAAATTACCATCACGTATTATTAATGTATTATGTAGTGCTACATTGAAGGGAAGAGTAACTAAACTAGGTGATGTTGCATTACAAAACTATAAGCTGATCAGTGTCAGCGGTAAGACAGAAAAGGAAACCGTTACTGTGGCACCAGATCAATTATTACAACAAATTACTATTGTTCCCCCGAAATTAAGGTTGGTTACTTTGGCTGCAGAATTAAATAATATGACAAAGAGAGCCAAGGAAAATCCTGAACAAACTACACGTACAATGGTTTTTTTATCCTGTTCAGATAGTGTTGAATTCCACTTTGAGACATTCTCATCGAATGATTCTCATCATAAAGATATAGTTGGCGATACAGTCAGATTATTGACTAAAGGGAATACTATTTTCCCTTGTTTTGATCCTGCTGAAACACCAAAAGTCCTATGTTATAAATTGCACGGGTCATTATCCCAACAAATGAGAACTCAAACTTTAAAGCATTTTGCCACAGATAATGATGCTACTAAAGGGAAACATTTAATTATGTTCTGTACGGATGTGGCAAGTAGAGGTCTTGATTTGCCATATGTTAGTACCGTCATTGAAGTTGATCCACCTTTCGCAGCAGAAGATCATCTTCATAGAATTGGTCGTACTGCTCGTGCTGGTAAACCTGGTGAAAGTTTATTATTTTTACTTCCAGGCGAAGAAGAAGGTTACATGGATTATATTAAACCATACCATCCATTGGGGTGGCAGTTACTCAAATTCGATGAAGATATCTTAAAGTCTGCCTTCAGTGATTTGAGAGTTGCCAGAAATGATATTACTGCTAAAGACGCCCAAAGGAAAAAGAGTAAGGACAAAACTGAAAAAATTCTGGAATGGGATACTAATGCCACTACTTGGCATTTGAACGTTGAAAGACGTTTATTAGAAGATTCAACTTATAAGAATGTAGCAATGAGGGGTTATACAAGTCATGTGAGAGCATATGCTACACATATAACTCAGGAAAAGAAATTTTTCAACGTCAGATGTTTACATTTGGGTCATTTAGCCAAGAGTTTTGGTCTAAGAGAGAGACCTAAGAGTATGGGTGCCTTAGGAAGTAAACAGCAAAAGATGGAGGATGATGCTTTTAAAAATAAAAAGAAGGAAGATCCTCAAATGAAATTAATTCGTATGGCTCGTAAGGCAGTACGCGCCAGTGCTAGTGAATTCAACTATTAGAGCTAAAAAGTACCCATAGACGATCATACATATATCCAATTTTTCTATCAACATTCTTATTTTTACTTAATTAGAAAAAAATTTGTATAATAATATTTATCACAAGCATTCCTGCATTTAAATTAAATCTCAGGCTAAGGACTATTCATATTCGTTCAATGTAACGTCAGAGTTTGCGTAATATGTGATCATATTCTATTTGGGTAGTCGTTTGAACTATTTTGAGTCTATAAACTTGAACTATATGATCTAATGCGTGTGTAGATTAAAACTTACTATAGAACCGCCAAGATATTTTCTTCCAACGCATTATCGTCGTTGGTTGAGATTTGAACTCTAGATTTCCACTGCTTTGAATTTGCATTCTCGCCCTCATCTTCAGAAGGATGTGAATCGCCGATATATACAGGACGTTCGAATTTCTTTTTATCTTCTTGATAATCCCAAACACTGGAATGTAGTGCTTCTCGTTCCAGTTCTTTACCTTCATTAATTTCCTTCTTTAAGGATTTGATAGCTCTTAAATCTTCTATATCTTCTTCATCACTGAGTTCTTCGAATTCGTCATCCGAATCTGCTATCATCTTTTCATCCTTTTCTACCTCCGACATAGTCACTTTACCGTTCTTCCCAATGTTCATGCTCACTACGTATTTATCGCGTTTCCCACTTCTTTCCTTTTCTAACTTTTCCCACTTCCTTAGATTACGCTGTTGCTTCTTTAGTAACAGAGCTCTCTCACGAGCAGAGCCCCATAATCCCACTTCATTTGACATACTAAAATCACTTGCATTATCAATGATCTTCGTCCTTTCAGCAGATGTATTTTGAAAATGTAATAACTTGTTCAATCTCTCTTGTGCAACAATAAGGTCCTTATCTTCTTCTTTAACATTTTTCGTTGAATCATTCTCAGAAACGCCCATTGATTCAATGTTATTTTCAGAGTTTAACACTTCTTCTCTTTTCCTTTCTCTCTCCCGTTTTCTCTCAATAAAATCGAATAATTTATCTTGTTCTTGGAACAAATTTTTCCCCATACCTGAGGAGATCTTATAAGTTTTTGTAGGTTTCCTGACACTTTGTTTAGCTTTCAATTTATTCTCCTGATCAAGCTTAGTAACCTCATCCTTCTCATTCTGTAACGCTTCCAACATCTGAACACGCTCACCAATTGGGATAAGTTCCTCACCACAGAACGAACAATTATTCAAATGTAACCCCTCTTTAATACAAATGATTTTCCCACATGATAAACAATTAGGAGCCAATTCGAAAATCGGATGTCTTAAACCTTGACAATTACAAACGTACTTCTTAGAATTCTTCTCTTCTTTGTTTAGTTCTAAGAATTTCACTGCGTCATCGATATCACGTAAAGATTGTACTTTCTTTGTTTTGTTTTTTTGCTCATTCTTTCTTGAACTCTTTTCCATGGATTCCTTCTTAATTGAAGCAGGCGGTTTCGTCAATCTTTCGCTAACAAGGGTCCCTTTCGTTGAGTCCTTCTTCAGGAGAGGTTTCTTTTCTTCAGGTTTAAGCTTTAACTGAGAAGGAGGAGGAGGAGGGAGAGGAGAAGTCGATTTATCCTGTTGCAGTGGTGATATGAACTCCCTCTCTCGAGGTGGTCGTACGATTGACGTAACTTCATCATCCTGTGTTTGAGTTTTTTTGCTCAGTAATTCATTGAATTTAATCACAAATTCAAATGAAAGATCTTCATGACCTAGGATATCTAGGAAACCTTGCGCTATTGTTTCTGGAGTCTTGTTCGAGGTGAGAACTTGCTCACATAATTTTTTGACATCATCTTGCTCTAATGGCAAAATCTCTGGTATTTGGGTGATTGCAAATTGGATTGCGTCAGCTCTAGTCATAATAGATGGATGGTGACCGGAATATCTATCTTACTGCTGTGTTTCGGAGCTCTTTTGTCTTTCAAGATCTCTTGATAAGTTGAGTATTGATTGTGTTTTCTGATGAAATATCAAGTAGTTAACTAGTTAGTCTCTCTACCTCCGCAGATACTACGCGTAAGCTAATAAAATAGTAATAGAATAGCGACGTTAAAGTATAAGGAGGGCAACTAACAAAGTGTGACATGAATATATAATATTCATATAAAACATGCAAATATAGTACTAAAATGGCTGGTAAGTGTACAAAACCAGCTATGACAAATGCAATAAAGTGTACCTTTATTCTTATGCAACTCTCAAACGCTCTTAATCTAAACTAGGAATATCGTTTGATGAGGCGGATATAGTTTTTCAACGGGAGAGCTATATACGTCAGTTCTTACTTACATATGAATAATTAGTAATTATGATATAGTGCAGGTTCAAAGTACATTCATTTATCATTTTGTAGCTTTTTACGATAAGTCAGCAAAACTTAGTTTCTTTTCAGTTGGGAAGCTGATGCTAAAGAGGCTGGCAAATTGGAAGCGCTGCTATTACCGTCGCTAGTCAAATCCAAGGTTTTGTCATGTTCTTTTTCCATATCTTGAAATTCTTTTGCACTGAGCAAAATGGGAGTCGTTGATCTACTAGGCGGTTTACCGTCAAACTTTTCTCTTGATGAAAGAATCTTTGGCGATGACAATCCCCTAAGTACATTACTCTCTAGCATCATACTAGGGCCTGTAGTGATACTGTGATGCCTCTTGGATCCATCAAATCGCATTTTAATATCTGCGGTGGATTCAGCTTTCTTGGTTAGGCCTAATCCTGTGAGAGATATTTTTGAAGTATGTACTGATTGTGAATGTAATGATGGGCGCTGTGTCGAAGGTTGCACTTCAAGCTTGATTGGAATAGATAATTTATCAAGATCAGTAATTCTGGATTCATTTAAATCCTCTAAATTCTCGATAATCTTAATGTTTGTTTTCTTCCTATGTACAGTAGGTTTCCCAATTTTATTACATGACAGCAACCATATCTTAAACGGATGAATTGTTCCTTCCTTATTTTTTTTTGTGGTAACGTTCCTCCTTTCTTTCTCCAATGTCTTCATCGGTCTATTGGTAACATTTTCATCAAATTTTATATCATCTTTTAACGAAGCAGGGTCTAACTCTTCTAGCAATATTTTCAATAAATTGCCCTCCTTATGACGTTTTCTTCTATCAATAGATTTTTTTACTAACCTATCTAAAACAGGTCCCGGGCGTCGCTTCCTCAAATCCAAATCATCGAGCACCATATTAAATTTGTATCTATTATTCATTTTAACTTTTAGCGATTTGACCATGTTTTTTGAAAGCTTTTTAATTTTGGATAGATGACATTCTTTACTATTTTTACCACATGCACATTCGCATGATCCCAATACAGAATCAATAGAGGTCAACAATACAACTTTTTCATCCGATGTCAAAGTCTCAAAGGTATCCTCTTCATCAATTAATTTCAATATTGGATGTTTAGGATTCCAATTCCATGCAATTTGTAATTCCTCACCTTTCTCAATGTCTTTTATTGCCTTTAAAACAAACTTGATTTCATTGTTAACCTTAATGGTTATTAATTCAACGTTTGGATTACAACCTCTTCGTAGATACCTCGTTAGATTCCCAGATGCTCTTGCATCGATGTATATTGGCCAGTGTGGATGAAAGAGAACTTTCCTCTTGGTACACCCCCAAATATTATATTGATTTCTTGAATTATTCAAATAACGGTTTTTGAAATCTATTTCACCTAAAAATTCTTCAATTAGAGCATTTTCATTACAGTTTTCTTGAATAAATATTCCTAATTTTGTAAAACCGGGAAAGACTCTTGAATAATTAAAATCTGCATATGGTTTTACTTCAAATGAGATCGGTTTGAAAGAGGGCACTTCTTCTATAAACTCATCATTGGAATGTTTTTTAATAAATAAATCAACAAGTTTATCTTTCGTCCGATAATTATCGATCGGCAGGAAACTAGCTTGGAATGCTTCCTTTGCTGTCAAAAAATGCTCTTTCTTTCGAACTACTAAATCCGGTGATTGGACAGGAATGTCTATCACTGATGGTCTACTGCTAATTCGCCCATCATCTGTATGTTTTTCATCATTATCGTTTTCCATTTCCTCTAAATGAATATCTTCTGCGACTTTATCAGCATTACTCTGAGATCTACCCTTGTTATTGGCGTTTATTTTTACGTCTTTTTTTGGTGATGATTCGTGATTATCAAAGTCAAAGTTTCCATTTTCACTCCTAGATTCTAATTCAGGTAAATTATTCAAACCTAACAAAGATCTTTGTTGCAACTGTTTCCTTCTGGCCAGTTTCCTATCTATGTCATTCCCTGGTTGACAGACATCACAAAGATGATCATCGGGAGCGGAATCTACATCTTTTATACCAAAACAAATGGCATGCTGCCATCTATTACAATGATCACACTGAATAGTGAACCCGTCATCATCATCAAATCCACAAATACATGTAATTATTCCAGAATCAGGATCCACAATATACGAGTCATCTACTACTTGGGTTCCCTCTTTATTTTCAAATATTTCTTTTTGCATTTCTTCTTCCTCAGTAAGTTTATTTGATGCAGTTTTCTTCAGCTTTTTGTGAAGTAACGGTAATGGAACAGTAGCAGCCGTGGCCAATGCAGTAGCTGCAGCAGATGCAGCTGCATCCAATGGTCTCAGACTCTCTCGACGATGTTTGTGAGAATGATGATGCACGTGTTCCCTTTGTCGCTGTTGCTCTTCTAAAGCATGTTCCATTGAAGGAAGTTCATTACTAGCTGTAGATGATTCAGATGGTCTCGGTGCAGTGCTTTTTGAAAACATGAGCAGCGTAGATGCATCTGCTAGGAGCCCGGTATCATCCTGGGACTGTTCTTTCTCTCGATCGTCCATTATTAATGTTAAAATACACTATCAGTTTCTCCTGTTTAGAGGTGGTCTTCACTTGTTACAGGTTCGTTACTAGTCTGTCTGTTCTTGTTCTTGTTCTTGTTCTGGTAGATTTATATCTTATTGTGAAATTGTTAAAGAAAGTCGCCCCAAGAAATTTACTTTGTTGGAATTTGGCAGATGGATTTATTTTGGAAGTTTGAACAACAAATTGACAAGTCCACAAGCTGAAGAAGAAAGGTATTTATTAAGGTGTATATTATTTTAGTAAAGACCATTATCTGTCTGTAACACTAATTCAAAGTTATTACAGAAGAGACACTATTTCAGCTGGAAGATTTCTTTAGTGCAAATATTCGCGTGGCTTGAATTGTGTTACATTGTACTCTACTAGATCATTCAGTTTCCTCATTTCACTCAGTGCAAGTGCTGTAGTCTCCTCCATAAAAGAACATTTTATTAATAGTCTGGCATATTACTGGGGTAGCTGATTATATTTTAAATGAGTGTATTGCCTAGAACTGTCCAGGATGTTAATCCTACGCAAAATAGAAAATCAATCTCAGTGATGAATTCTAACAATGATGCATATGATTATAACCATTACAATAACAGCACTTTCAGTAATAATAATAGGATACCAATAGTAATAAAAAGACTTTTCAAGACACCAAAAAATTTGGACTTTGAAACAGCTACGTGGGAAATGTTCCACTTGATCTTCAAACCTAGAAAGGCATTCCGTTCATTTTATTATCAACATCAAACCAAAAATCAATGGGCAAGAGATGATCCATCTTTCTTTCTTTTACAAATCTTACTATTGTCAATCACATCGATCGCATGGTCCATTGCATATGGTAGATCATTCATGGGATTTTGCAAACTACTATTCAATATGATATTCATTGATTTCTTTCTGTTAGGTTTCATAATCTCTACCATGTTTTGGTTCATATTAAACAGACCATTTTTCCAATTCAAACTAATGACAAATAATGATTATTATAACAGTAATAATGTCAATAACAGTACTCGACCATCCATAGAATGGGGCTATTGTTTTGATGTTCACTGTGATGCATTCTTAGTTATCCTGTTATTACTGTATTTCTTGCAATTCCTATTATTACCAATAATTAATTTGCATAATTGGTTTGCCCTGATTGTGGGGAATTCATTATATTGTTTCGCCATTGGTCATTACTTCATCTTGACCTTTTATGGTTATTCACAATTACCATTTTTGAAAAATATCAACTTTATCCTATTGCCAACTTTAGGTATGGCCCTCCTTTATGTTATTAGCTTAATAGGTATTGATTTATCTTCATGGTTAAGTTTTTATAATTACACAAACTAAGGATCATCATTGCTGCTCAATTGATAAAGAAGACTATAATGTCTGTCAATATTAATATGGTAATAAATAAAAGAATATATGTTTTATGCAAAAAAAGTAGTATAAAATAAATAGTCATATATAATTCGTAATCATATTTATTTTAATATTATTATCAGGCGAGGAGTCAGTAAATAGGAATGCATATGTCGATCAATCGTATATTTCGATTGGTGGTAATCTATCAGCACTATAAAACCAATTTTTAGATTCGACTTCTTTAGCTAGCCACTCTGTTGGAAATATCACTAAATTGCCATGTACTCTTTCAAGTAATCTACGAGATGTATGTCTATCAAAGGTTCTTTGTTTAAATCCGTACAATAAACTGTTAGAGAATCGCATTTTTAATCTTGAGACTGTTTTCTTCTTCAATGCGTTCATAGACTTCTCCTCTAAGTCTTTGTTCGTGGTTGCTTTCTCATTCTCATCATCCCTTGGTACAGTTTTGTTTACGGGAACATCAATAAGTTTTTCTCCTTTGTTAACATTTCTATCTGATTCTTTTGGAATTGGTAAGTCATCAGAATTCGTAGAACCTGATTTGGTAGATGACTCATTTGATTTTTCCATTGCCAATGCAGTTTCGATAGATTTGTTCTGTTCATCAATAAATTCTTGGGATAATTTGTTAAATTCTTTATAATCTCTCCAAGTCTGTACATCGTTATCAGGTTGACAATGGAAAACAAATCTAAAGATCAATGTGTTTCTTAATGCAATTGCTGTCCATACATCATCATAGAACGTTTCAGCTAATGGATCTCCGAAACAATAAGGATCAACAAATTTTAGGTTCAACAATCGCCTGTCAAAATCCTCGTTGTTCGTAACAGACGGTGTGATTTGTGACAATAATTCATCTACAGCATCATCATCTAACTCTCCTAAGCTGCCTGGGTCTGTCCTATTATCTGATTGTTCTGAACTGGAGTTGGTACTAGTATTTTCTTCATTGCTCACATTCGTCTTGGAATCAGCAAGTACTTTAATTTTGTATGATAAACGTTGTAAATAACAAATCCTTTTCAACATATCCCATTTTTTGATATCGGATATTTCTAGACAATTAAGGTACTTTTCAATATCCCTTTTATCTGGTAAGAAATCAAACGATGCCTCATAGCGTAAATCAGTCTTGGATTTTTCTTTATCATCTATGACTCTACTTGATAATGCCTTTAGTGCCCAATCTTTCAGCTGCTCTGTAACAGATTCCTTGAATTCATCTGTAACTTTATTCCATCCATCCGGACCATCACCACTAACATCTGCAGTATGTACTTTATTTCCAATCAATCTGGGATCTGCACTTATAGATTTGTTGTCTCTGATTCCAAGGTTTGCTGTGCCAGCTCTAAAATTGAAAGAATGTAAAGGTACCGGCGGATCTGTTTGTGTTTGTCCCCTCGTGTTTCTAATTGGTAATTCCATTTTCTTATTGCCAATTTCTTCTTCTAACGAATCCAAAACATTGCACACTTCATCATACGCCTCAACTTCTGACGTTGTTTTCATAAATTCTTCTAAATTTATACCAAATTTACTTGAGGAAACATAGGAACCTCTCTTTCCACCTCCTTGTTCATCTTCCGTAATATCATCTCTGTGGTATATATTCGACCATGAAGAGCTATAATCGACGTCAAACACTTCACGATATGCCAGTTCAATCATGGAAGACGTTATTTTATCTTCTTTGTTATACTTGGAGGACTTTTTCTTGGTATCCAATGTATGCAACGTTCTATAATTTTCTTTTGCTAATTTCTCTAACCTTCCGAATTGTCTTTCTACAATCTCGACCAAATCAACATCACAACCCAAATGTTCTCTCATTAGTCTCTGCCGTAGTTCCCACGCAAACCTTCCTGCATAATAATCTTCGCCATTCATCTTAGTCTTTATTAGATCAGTATCCCTCACAATAGCAGCTACTTCACTGTCTCTATTCCCTAATTGTGATCTCTCATTGATATTGGCACTTCCGATGATACAACTTCTATCATCAACTATCAGCAGTTTTGCATGAACATATAGTTGTTCAGTAACCAATTTTTCCTCGGTACCAATTGTAGACCATTTCCTTAGTGAATAAAATTGAATATACTGTACAGGATCAATGTTTAATTTCCTTAATCTCGCAAAAATTGACGTTTCCCCACGAGATATACTTTGATATTGACATTGCATAATAACCCGCAAAGCTGATGCTTCTGGTTGATCAATTGGAGAATCAAAACCTGGCATTAATGGAATGATAATGAAGGCCTTCCATTCTGCACCTTCACTGTTAGCCCGAATGATCCTATCTACTATTGCATCCCCAATTTTATTTTCGATAATTACGCCATCCCAAGTAGAAGTTGTTATGAAAAATTGATTTTCAATATATATGTAATGTTGACTTGTTTCAATTAGTTTCAAGTATGCATTTTGAATTGATTTTTCAGTTTCTTTTAATCCTAGAGACCAATTCCCCGCACTTCTCAATATTTGAACTTCGCACGTTGACCTTTTCTTCAAAGTTTTGAAAAATGGTGATCTTTCTAATTCGCATGCAGTAAAATCATTGGCAGGTGTCAGTAATGGTGTTGGCCTACTAGGACGTTTTTCTCTTAACAAGTAATTCCATCTTTGAACAAAATGCCGAGATAAATCTCTTGCAGGTTCACCAACCATCATCATATGAACATCATGCCATGGCATTCTTGGTATCACATTCCTATCATACATTGATTCGAACGGTTTATCGAGCTCATAAAAATCACAAATTCTTGCATTTGAATAATCCTTCCCAGGGAAATTTTGATCTTTAATACCAGTAGCATCATCCCGTAGAACATGCTCCGGGGTATCGTAACGCCCGTAACAAAGGTCAATTCCACCCATAAATGCAATAGTATGATCAATGACTACAAATTTTTCATGATGTGCCCAGAAATACGTATTTTGTAACCATTGATTTGGAGAACGAATTAAATGAATATTTGGATGTAAACCTAACATAGAATGTTTAGTCCACAAACTATCAGTTCCTACAGTATTACCGACATTTCTATAAATGACAATAAAAATTTTAATCCCACTTTCTGCACATTTCTTCAGAATTCTATCGATTCTATATTGTTGATTCCCATTAACTGGTCGACGCATGTATAGTTCTGGTGATAACCACCAATCATGGATATAGATAACATCTTTAGCCATGTTTAATGCTTCACTTAGTGCCCAAAAATAATCTCTACCATCCACTAAGTATTTACAAAAGGAGTTCTTCCTTACGGGAGCAAAACTATTGAATCTGTGCACTTGGGACCAAATTGTCGATTTGGACATATAATTGATTGATCTCATCCATTGTCTTAATGAATATTCAGAACTACAAATCACTTTCAATTTTCTTTCACTATTTTCTAGAGTTATTAATAATTTCACTGAGAATTTCCTTGAACTTTCTTTATTCCAATCCACATCTTGTTGTATTAATTCTTCAGTTTTCCGCTTATCTAAGCCTGAACATTTTATTTTAAATTTAGAGTCCACAAGGAATACATCTAATGGAGTGGTAGAACATAGGTCTGAAACGTACGTAATATAAGAATGTCGCACTAAAAACCATTTTTCCGTATGTCTCTCAATCATTTCTTTAAAATCATGTGCATTAAAATGTGATACTCTCCAACCTTGTGATTTCGCAGTAGACCTAATAATCATGGGGCCTTCTTTACCCTGGTACCCATTTTCATAGCTTAATAAGTTCCCAATAGGTGAGAATTCATAAAATTCACAGAGTCGATTAGCTTGTGGCCTTAAACATAATGCGAGGTTTAATAATTTCAAATATCGTTCCAACCTTATATACATTGGTTGTGACTCATCGTCTGGTTCTCTAATGAGATCTTGTAAATGTTTCATTTTGATTTTATTTATATCGAAAAAGATTAGTGATGAACTTGCTGAATTATTCTCGTCAGTATCAGCTTGTAATGTTGTCCTAGATTGCATTCTGGATCTCAATCCATTTGAAAAGCCTGGATCGATCGGGACTCCATTTTTTTCAAGATGATGATTTTTTCTCCATGTATTTTTAGGAAATTTTGGGAAACTAGGTAATCTGATTTTCCTGAATTGGTTACTTTCAATTGATAGCTTATTAACAGCTACTTGTTGAAGAGAAACAAGCTTCAAATTAGTATGTAATGCATTTATTTCTTGATAACTTTTTACTACTGACCATTTTTGTCTTGTCGACCCAATCCCATATTCTAATTCTAATTTAAACATTGTATTATCATTTTTCTTCTCAATTATCTTATTTCTTACTGCGGTAGACATACTGGAAAAACTTGTCCTTCTCGAGGACATAGCATGATTATTACCATCGCTAATATTTTCATTATCATCAGCATCATCATTCCTTCCTGTTTCATAATCTTCAGATGGCTCTTCTGAGAAGCTATCCACTATAAATGGAGAAATCCCATTCAATGGTTTGACAGTGATGTCCAACATTGCTAAAAGTAAAGGAGCTCTTCTTTTCCCATGTTCATCTCTCAAGAATTGAGTACTAGCAAACAAGGCAGCCGGACATCCACTCAACATGGAATCGATTAAATCAGACGCTAACATTTGAGTAGGAGTATCTTCATCATTCAGTACATTTGAAGATAATCTTGGAGATGACATAGTGAGTTCATTCTTACCATCATCGTGGTGTGATTGGTTATTCATTTGTAATTTTAGTTTTGAAATGACTGATATTTTCTTGAAGGCATCACTGAATTCTTTCCTCCAATGGTTATTTTTCAATTGGCTATCAATGGATCCAATGATTGATCTTCGTTTAGATTTATCTATCGGGAACGTGTTATTGGGCATGGAAGTATCATTTCTCTGTTGTATCATTAGTCTAATATCACTGCCGTTAACGGTTGTTATAAAAATTGTTTGAATTACCAACCTCAGGCGATATGTTTCTACAGAATATTTGGTTGGAGCAGTGGATGTTGCTCGAAAGAGGTCATGTTTTGGAATATGGCTCAAAGGATCTTGTTCATCATTTATGAACTGGTTCATTGACTTGTTATCATTAGTACGTGCCGAGTTGGGGACACCTTGGAAAGATAAATTCTTTATATTACCTTCGTCGTCATCAAGTAATAAAGATCCACTGGCTGATGGCCTCATATATGATTTCAATTGAGGTTTTCTTTGTTTATAGTTCTTCTTAGTAATGTTACCTCCCCCATTTTGACCCCTGTTTCCATTAGCAGCAGTATTTGTTTCTAGATCATTCTCACTAGATGTAGCAGTTCTAACTTCTTCCAGATCATTGTCCCTCGAAACAGGCGAAATCCCAGGAATTACAGTGCTCGACCTTTGAGGACCCATCTTCACTCTATTGAAAACAGTTTCTTCAGGTTCACTGTTTCTTCTGATACAATAGAAAACACTGTATCACTTTCTAACGGTTTAATAAAGGATGTATCTATTTATGACCTGAGTATTCCTGTCATATAGTCCATAAAAAATCGATGCTCCTCCAGTGGTGGGTCAGCTTTACACGCTATTAATTGCACCTTGGGTATGTACCTATTGTAAACTGACCATTTCGCCTCACGCCTCACGCCTTACGCCTTTACTAAGTTAAATTGGAGGAGTGTGTGTTACCCGGTATGTAAATCAGAAATAAGCTGGGCGGCTAATAATATTAAATTACCTAAAAAAGTAAAAGGGTAAACAGGGAGATGAGGAGATAAAAGCCCGCAGCTCCGCGGATGGCGCTGATAAGTCCCAAGGGGTTGCAGTTGCTTGGTTACTTACTTTGATAAGAAACAAAAAATAACAGCCCAGATAGTTATAGTAGCAAGAGTAGCCCTTCACATTACCATCTCTATCTTTGTATCTCAGAAAAGTTATCATATATGGTAGAGGCTGTTGAAATTGTCCATCTGGCACCGAGATACTTTGCTTAGATAAGAAGACGATGAGTTTTGATATCGAGTTATCTTCGCACACCTTCAAGTGCCTTAGTAAATAAAAGTATTTACTGAGCAGTTCTTGTTGGGACGGAGCTTTTTATGCTAGAGAAAGTTTCCTCCATGCATATCATTTTTTGTATGTTTAACAGTGTGGAGAAATGTGTCAAAAGCATATATATTATCTCTTTACTTTCTCTTATCTTGACTTTCGAAGTCTTTCAGACTCCTTGCTGATGGAGCCCAAATTTTCTATATATGTATTACATTAGCTACTTATTTCCCTCTTATTTAGTTGACCTTATTTTATGGAAATAAATTTCTATTACTGCCGTAGCTCTTCAAACATTCTCTTAATATAAATTATTTGAAAAATAGTAAAATGGAAGACAGTGTAAACCAAAATAATGGTGACAGTATCGTAACCACAACAGAAACGAAAAATAATTCTTCATTTTCAATCAGTAAAAAAAAACCAACACTTACCATTACGGATCAACTAGATACATACTCTAAAGGAAAAAGCGCATTTGGTCAACCAAAATTATTATCCTTACTAAATGTTGAATCTCAAACAGAACTCACTGCAGTTTGGAATACATTACCTAAACCTAAGATAATTAACGGCACTAATAAAAGAAATTCAATTTGTTTGCCACCAATTAGGGGAGAAAGCAATAAGAATAATATAATAGATGATGATGACGACAACGATAGTATAGTAACACATTGTAGGAATTGTTTTACACAAAACACACCACTTTGGAGGAGAGATGATATGGGTACAGTTTTATGTAATGCATGTGGACTATTTTTAAAATTGCATGGAAGACCAAGACCGCCAAAATTACAGAATGATATAATTAAAACACGAAACAGAAGCAATAATAATAATAATAATAATAATAATGGTCTATTTCATAATAATTCAAATAAAAGAAGGAAGAGTAATCCTGCAGGATTTGATTTATTTACTTCAAGAAATGTTGAACGTTTTAGAGCAAAATATTCTTTAAATAATAGAAGAAACGAGGATGATCGTCAAGATAAGGAAATATTAAAGATGGCACACTCAGTGAAACCCATTTTAAAACCCAAAAATATATATGATATCAAAGCAAATAAGGACTTGCCTAGCAAGGAAAGGGTCCCTTCTGAATTAGAATTAAATGGCCAATTTTATAAAGTTCTTGAGGCCAAAAGAATCGGTGTGAATGAAACAGCTCATAATCTTTTACAGAGCATAAATAACAGGGACAACATACCATCGAATAGCAATTTGACAAGTTTTATGGATGAAATACCTCGCCAACAAATAGATCTGAAAGTTGGGTTACAAAGAGAAGAAGAAATAATTAAGTTGAAAACAAGAGTTATGGAATTGGAATTGATGGCAGGATTATATAAGAAACATATATTTGAGTTGACCGCAAAATATAAACTTGGAAGCCAAAGAGGATAAAATTGTATAACAAATGGATTTTTTTAGTACATTTTTGCAATCAAATTTATAATATCGTAGAGAAAATGTACACTTATATCGTTACCTATACGTATATGTTCCAGGAGCCGGCCATTAGCAAAAAACTGTGACGTTCATCTACATTGTCTCTCAGAATGTTTGTCACCCGGACTGCTGAAGAAATTGTACTTCCGAACCTGAAAAAGGGTTATATCAGGAAAAAGTAAAGTGAAACTCACGTACATTTGATTTTTAGATATATTGAATTTATGAACAGTACAGTAAGAAATACAGTTATTATCTCAAAAAGAAAGACAATATCAATATCATAGGACTCTAGTAGCAACCCCCTAATAATATACGATAAAGATGTCACGTAATCCAGCGGCAGGCCTAGAAAACACATTATTCCAGTTGAAATTTACATCGAAACAGTTACAAAAGCAAGCGCAAAGAGCGTCCAGAGAAGAGAAACAAGAGACAAATAAGTTGAAGAAAGCTCTCAACGAAAATGAAGAAATTGCTAGAATATATGCCTCTAATGCCATAAGGAAGAAAAATGAAAGATTGCAACTTTTGAAGTTGGCTTCTAGGATTGATTCTGTAGCTTCAAGGGTACAGACTGCAGTAACTATGAGACAAGTGTCTGGATCAATGGCACAAGTTTGTAAGGGGATGGATAAGGCATTAGCTAATATGAATTTACAACAGATAACAATGGTTATGGATAAATTTGAACAACAATTTGAAGACCTAGATACAAGTGTTAACGTTTATGAAGATATGGGCGTTAGTTCAGATGCAATGTTGGTTGATAATGATAAAGTAGATGAGTTAATGGGTAAAGTGGCTGATGAAAATGGTATGGAATTAAAGCAAAGTGCCAAATTGGACAACTTACCTCAAATAGAAAAAGCAGAACCTGTAACAGAAGAAAAAGAAGACAAATTGGCTCAAAGATTAAGAGCTTTACGTAGTTGAAATTTTCTTTACATGCCGCATTTTATGACATAATATAAATACTCTATTTTGTAAATTAAATTTTCTGATTAATATTTATTGTTTTTCCTTATATTACCTAGTTGCTGTGATTATCTAACCTCTTTTCTTTAATATCGACTCCTTATCGCTGAACGCGACGGCGTAGCCTACCTGTAATGATTGTATCAATTGAATTAAATTACAAAAATATATATGCACCAAGTAATTCTCCCGCCATTTATAAAGTTTACTATGTTATCTGTTTTTGCTGTCGTTGGTTATATTGTCATGGATTGTTTTATGTCTCCTTATTGCATTGGTACTCCTCTACCTCTACCTCCACCTGGAGCAGGTGGCATCATGCCAGCGTTGGCTGATTGATGTTCTTGATTAGTAATAGTTTCATCGACAGACAAAATCAAATTCGTAGCTTCTGTCGCACTTTGCAATGCATTAATTTTCACTAAAGCTGGTTCCCATACAAATTTGCTAAAGTTATCACCAATGTTTTCAGTTTCAAAATCTACACCAAACCATTTTTCACCTTTACTGTGGGCCAATCTTAATTTATTCAATAATTCTACAGCATCAAACCCAGCGTTCTCACATAATTGTCTTGGAATAACTTCTAAAGCTTTAGCGAATGCATTGATAATAAGTTGTTGCTTACCGGCAATAGTTTTAGAATAATCTCTTAGATATTTAGATATTTCCATTTCAATGGCACCACCACCGGCAACGACTAATTTGTTTTGTAATGCTCTCTTAACGATCATGATGGCATCATGCAAAGATCTTTCTACTTCAGCAATGACTTGTTCAGCACCACCTCTTAAAAGTAATGTGCATGTTTTAGCTTGTGGACAACCTTTGAATAAATTGTAACGTTCAGCACCAATCTGTATTTCTTCAAAAGTTTCACACGTACCTAAATAGTCCGGTTTAATATCCGAAGTGGTGGACTGTATCGAACCCCCTACAGCTTGGATTACACGATTCATATCATCAGAACTAACTCTACCAGCACAGAAAATATTCCTGTCAGCAAAGTATTGTGTAGCTAAATCACCGATTGGAAGTTTAGATAATACAATATTTGCACCCGTGTCTTTGATTTGTTCCAATTTATCAAGAATAATTTGCCATTCAGCATCCACAATAGCTTGGTAATCAGATACTTGTTCTACACGGACTTCTGCGTTATCCTTTTCAGCTTTCAACTCTAATTCAACATTTAAACTTAAGATCTTAGGGTTCTTAAAATTCTTTGGTTGTTGTTCAAACCCAGCATATGAGAAGGTTTTCTTAAAGGCAACACCATCAATAAACATGGATTCCTCCATAGCTCCACCTGGAATTTTCTTAATACCAATCAACTTATCATCTAAATCATCTTTATCTAATGATAAAACTGCATCGACACACATCTTAACGAAGAAATCAGCATTCTTATAAATCAGTTTGGAGCTCATGGCAGTTCTAGCACAACGTTCTAGTAATTCTCTACTTCCTTCATGTTCAACTGAGACATCGGTTGCTAATTCTTTAATCTTCTCAACAGCTAGCCGAACTGCAGTTCTATAACCCTTCATAATAATATGAGAAGAAATACCTTCTTCCAAGAATGGTTTTGCCTCCTTCATTAGTTCCCCGGCAAGAATAGTCACACTTGTAGTCCCATCACCGACTTCGGCATCTTGAGCTCTTGAAATATCCACTAGAGTTCTTGCAGCTGGATGTACAACATCTAACAATCTTAAAATAGTAGCACCATCATTGGAGATGGTTGTCTTTTGGTTTGATGTTACAATCAAAATGTCAGAACCTAGGGGACCTAATGTTGGCTTCAATGTTTCTTGGATAGCAATGCATGCATTGATGTTGGAAAT
Organism: Naumovozyma dairenensis CBS 421; assembly: GCF_000227115.2. Lineage (NCBI taxonomy): Eukaryota > Fungi > Ascomycota > Saccharomycetes > Saccharomycetales > Saccharomycetaceae > Naumovozyma > Naumovozyma dairenensis. The sequence goes on from NC_016480.1 coordinate 1,268,802, forward strand.
AATCTGACCTTTGCCTTGGGAGGCATCGGTACCTTCTTTAAGGACAACAATGGTTGGAGTTCTGTTACCAAAATTCATAGCTAGATTGTATGCGGGTATTAGGGCAGGATCCTGGAAAGAATTGAGTTCAGAGGTGTTTGTAGTATGGCAGTAATGGTTACCATCATCTATTAATTATTATATTTAAATATATATGAATTGATTTATTCTTTATTTTGCAAATTTTTGCCACTTCCAAAACCAATAGCCGGGTAACTGAATTACAGAAATATTATCAACTAATTTGTTACGTACTTGTGGTAATAAGAGACGACACGAGATGTTCACTACGCAAATCTATAAAGAAAATGATTTAAATACTCATCAGCAATATAAATATATAGATCACCTTCCAGTGTTTAGTTTAGCTATTACGTCAAATTGCCCATAAGTTGACTGTACCATTACTTCGGCCTTCTACCATCCGGTCGTCTCTGCATTTAACTGAGGTTGCGTATGAGTAGGACGATGGCGCCATCATTTCATCGATAACATTTTCTGACTCCCCGCAAAACCAATGATCTTTCTTCTGTTGGTCTATTATCCTAATTCTCTCCTCTCCTTCTGAAATGACTGCTAACAAACCCGGAGGACTGCTATCGAATGAAGTCACTGGTAAACCACAAGGATGTAATTCAAGCCACCCCGCAGTTCTGAGATCCCATACTCTTATGTCTCCATCTGTTGAACTTGTGGTAAGTTTGATTGGATCAAATTGTAATGAAGTAATAGCACCATTATGACCTTCCATTGACCTAACTACTTTTCCGATCCTTAAATCCCATAGTCTTGCAATACCATCACTTGAGCCAGTAATTAATGCTGTATTATAATATTGTAATGCCCCTACTACAGGGCTGTTCCTTGACATCAGCATATCCCCATTGGTTTTAGAGATGGAACCGAAATTTGTAGCTAACGTTTGGAAACATTTGCCACTAATAATATCGTATTGGCGAACTGTTTTATCTCTTGAAGCACTTATAAGATATTCGCCATCAAAAGATAACGCTGTAATTTCATCACTATGTGAATCAAAAGTTAAAACACAAGGTGACTCATCCTTTTCTTCCAGTTGATTGTTTTCTTTTTTTGCTAATTCGATACCTAGATCAATATTCCAAACTTTTACAGTGGCATCTTTACTTCCTGTCATCAGTAACGAATTATTGTTACTCATTTGGAGGCAATTGATTGTGGCTTTATGTCCAGAGAACGACCCAAGTTGCTCGGTGGTCGATAAATCCCAAATCTTGACTGTATTGTCATAGTTAGCAGCAGTACATAAAGTATTCCAGGATTTGGCAAAATCTAAGCATGTAATGCTATCTGTATGAGCACTCTTAAATGAATGAATTTTATCACCAAGATTGTAGTTAGATCTAGTCGTACTAGAAGATGTATGTTTTTTTGTTACATTATCTGCCAAGTCCTCAATAGCTGTTGTGTTTTCAGTAACTTGCTCGAAAGAGGATGAACGCATTGAATATGACATATCGTCACCCTCGCCATTATTGATAAGTGAAACACTTGATAATAAATTTGATGATTCTTCTGTATGTACCTGATAGAATGACTGGTTCTTTTGCTGTGTTTCTGTCTCTCTATCGAATTCTGATGCGTACTCTGCAACAAAGTTTTTTCTGTCATCGATTGTTTTTAGTTCATTCTCCAATTCTAACTCGAACTTTTCAACAATAGCAAGTTTTTGACATTGTGATTGTTGGGAATATTGTAATTGCTGTATTCTAAAATCCAACTTCGCAATATCGTTCCGAACAATCTGTTTTTGTAGTTCAATAGTTGAGAACTCTTCGACTATTCTATTAAAAGATTTATTTAGGTAAGATAAAGAATATGCTGTTTTTATTGATTCTAAATCGTGATTAGAGAGAGGTGGTTCAATTCGGCAACTAGAAGTTGAAGAATCTTTTTCAGTAAATTGATCTCCTTCGGAGGATATGCCATAATACCAAAAATGTAATTGAAATCCCCAATAAAGACTTACCTCCTGATTATTATCACACAAATTGGCTACTTCATTTTCCACTCTTTCATTTGCAACCATGATTTGTCGTAGGGGTTCCGGCGGTATTTCAAGTAGCAATTCATCACTTAAGTAACATGCAAGTTTGAATGCACTATATTTATCAACAATATTATTATCGAAATATTGTTGGTTTGCATTCGAAAATGAGGAACTTAGAAAGGGAGGATACATTTCCTTTGAGAATCTTCTCTTTAACTTATGTAATAATAATGCTATCGCCGACCGACTATTCTGATATAAGAGGCATTTGAACGGAAGTAATTGACCAGCAAAACTAGGATGAGTTGTTACAGATTTGGCGTTCGGTAATTGTGATAGTGCATTGCCTGCCATTTCAATTCGAAAAAAGATTTCAATGTTCTTTATCCGCAAGTGTCAGAGTAAGATTGAATCACTGCTGTCGATTTCTATACGTATCTAAACAATTGTATTTATGCAAAAGGCTCGACTCTCAACTTTTTTTATGATTTCCGTTCTTCTAAGGTAATCGATAGAGTATCGTCAGAGCGTTTTCAGATTTCAATGAATCTGTAAAAGTCCGATACTAAATAAAGAAACATATTTTAGATATCACTCAACATGGATCGAAGGTATACCAGAAAATATACTAAAAGTTTATACTAACATTATTTAATAATTTTTCGAATTGGAGATTAATAATATTCATCAGGCGCGTGTACGAACTATTTCAATACGTAATAAAACTATACTAGAAAATTACGCTAGACGCAGTTACCATACAACATCCCAAAAGAATACATGTTACAAGTCCTAAATGAGAACTTACAGTTGTTGATCGATTTTTTTAATGGAGATTTCCAATCCTATTCCATAAATTAGACAGTCTATAGACAGTCAATAGACAGATCTAAATAATAGTTAAACAAGCATAATAGCATCCAAGCAGTTACGGTTCTTGAATATCTTTATCAGCTTCTAGTTTCCTGATTTTTTCCTCGAGAGTCATAATATTATTTCGCTCCTTCTCTATTAACTTCGTTACGGCATTTGATGATGCCATTGAACTGCTTTTCGACTGTATATCTAACTGTTCTTCTTGTAGGTCTGCTTCCTTTCTTGCCACATCGATTTTAGCTTTTAGATCTAGATATCTCTCCTGTAGTTCATTGTAACTTTCCCGATATTCTGCCAATGGCCATTGTTTGGCTATCTCATCAAGGACTTCTAAAATCAATTCTGGTGAGAAATCTTCTACAAACATGGTCTTTCTCTTATCAGCAACGAATTGATTAGGCATTATTGAATCATTCTCCACCATGACACTACCATTTTGCAAAGCATATAGTAAGTTTAGGATCTGTTTATTGTTCTTGAATTTATTGAGTAAAATCTCTAGAGATCCAGAGTCCACACTCCCGACTTTTGAAGACTTATTATCCATATTGAATAGTAGATTATTTGTTGTTCTTCTTTTCTTATCTGTGAGCTCTCTATTATGTTGCTTCAAATAGAATTCCTTTGGTACATGAATAATTGGTTTCTCACCTGGAATCCCAATCCTTCTATTTCGTTTTATATTTGCATTTCTCTCCGATAAATAATCAAATATTCCTTCTTGACCATCTTTCCTCTTGATTGTTTTTTTAACTTTATCAACTTTAAATAAAGACACTTCCTCCTTGGGATTACAATCTCTTATTAGTTTAGTTAAATTACTTTTATATTCATTGGATCCTTTGTTCACAATATTATGAACTACAGCATTGTGAAAAATACCAGGGGGCTTAAAATATAATGTAGATATTGATTCTGTTGCTTGATTTATTTCTCTGATGCATGAGTCCAATGATTCCTTCATGGTTAAACAGATCGAGCTTGGAATTCTCAAATCAGAATTGGGGAAGTGATGAATGTATATAGTGTTCTTATTAGATATTGTATTTTCATTTCGTGTTCGTAAACTAGAGCAAGATTTCAACGCGACTGAAATTTATGTGAAGAGTTTCCTCTTTGTCAAGACAGGAAATTTGAAAATCAATCCAGAAAAACTTCGAAGATATATTTTTATATGCCTTTTAAAAATCTAGTTAATATGTAGTTGATCTACATAATGAAGTAAAAACAAAATATGCTGTAAATACACTCTATTCCCGCCATGACACATATACCTCATCAGTTCTGAATTTCTGGGTGACTACGGTTTCTTTTAAATCCTTCACAACATCACCCATTCTATATTGAAGTAGACCAGCTTGCGCTATCATCACCCCATTATCGATACAGAATCTTTCATCCGTAGCATGTACTTGTCCGTTTGCACGATCTTTGCACATTTGACCCATCATCTCTTGTAGACGAACATTGCATCCAACACCACCAACGATTAATACTTGGGAAGCATTTACATGTGCCATTGCTCTTTCAGTAATTTCTACCAGCATTGCAAATAGGTTTTCTTGTAGAGAATAACAAAGATCTTCGACAGTAACTTTTTGTTCCCCAGTTTTTTGATCAAATAGTATTTTATTTTTCTTGTTTCCTTTGAATAAATCCTTCGCTAAGGAATCAATGTAGGCGAGGATACCACTCATTGACAAGTCCATACCTTTAACAGTATACGGTAATTCAACCAATTGATCTTTGTTTTTACATTTATTCGCCAGTTGTTCAATATTATAACCTGGTGATGGAGCATTAGGGATTTTTAACGTTCTTGCAAATCTATCCAAACAGTTACCAATTGCAATATCTAATGTCTCGCCAAATATTCTATACCTATTCTCTGAATAGGCAATAACTTGAGTATTCCCACCACTGACATACAATACAACAGGGTTAATTGCTTGAGTGATTTCTCTGCCCATTTCGATATGGCCCACACAATGATTAACGCCCACTAAATCGACACCCCACATCAACGAACAAGTTCTTGCAGCAATAACCACAGAATGTAATGGGGCCCCCATTCCGGGTCCCTTTGTGAAACAAATAACATCAATATCATTCCTAGGGTCATTTATCCCGGCTTCTTCCAATGCTCTTTTAATCAATCTAACACACCAATTTCTATGATGTCTTGCTGTATCACGTGGTAGGAACCCTTCACCCGGCGGTGTTATATATGTATCTCTTATATTGGAAAGAATTTCTGCCTGACAATGGTGAGAATTGTCTCCTGATTCATGAGATGGTAGGATTGGATGTTTAAGTATACCGACACCTAATTTATTAGCTGAACCTTCTAAACCTAATGCTAGGTAATAATTTCTGTTATTTTTGGGTTTGATTGTATTTAAATTGACCATATTTGCTGGGCTGTTTAAATAATTGCTTCCTTGAGAACAGTATAATGTATTTACTCAAGTACTAATTCTTTGTTGTGAGTTATGTTTCTAGAGGAATTTTCTTGATCGATTTCTCGATTTATTTTTTTAAAGACTAAATTTTTCGAAGTCAAGTTTTCTCGCTTTCACAGTAGAAGTAAACTAACAACCAGATCTTGCACCACTTCGGTGACAAAAAGGATTGAATCTAAATAATATTGATACTTTTTTATTCGTACCATGGTATAGTGCTGTGAAGTTCATATTTGACTGGTGATAAAAAATATGCTATTAAATTTATCAAAAAAATCTCCGCGACGGGGAATTGAACCCCGATCTGGCACGCGACAAGCGCCCATTCTGACCATTAAACTATCACGGATAATATCTATACATTCCTGCAGTTTAGAGATTTAAACATCAGGGAATGAATTTCATTAAAAAATTCTGAATTGTTTACTTTTCAGTATCATAAATTACTTCCAAATTTTAATTTGTTGGGTTTTTCTTTACTCAATTTGAATGTTTGTAAAATAAATAAGTCCAGGGGAGGGTGCTAGAACGGAGTTTTGATCGGTATGATTGTGTGAGTGAATATATGTAGCCCAGATCAACCCTTGAACCGCGGTATGGAATATATAAATAAACATTGTTATAAGATAGAAGATAGAAAGACCCCACTTGAATATGTACATAAACGAACGAAAAAAGAACCAATATATAATAGATATAGTGAATTAGCCACATACACTAGTAAATAACTATTACATAATTAATACACAACAGCAACGTCAACAACTACATTATGAACAAAAACAACAAAACTCGAGACCGCTCTGATAACTCTCAGGAAAATGAACAAATAGACCCTGTGGCTCTAGTGCTAGATCAGTACATGGTGCGAGTTCCTTGGTTACCTTTGAAGTTAATAAGTCTGAGCGTTCAACTAACTTAACTTCTACCTCTGATCCTTCTTCCAATATCTAAATGGATGTTTCCACAGAAGATGAATCTGGAGACAATGATGATACTCAAGATTCCTGTCAATCTGGAATCTTACCTGGTTTAACTACTCCATACCATGCATTGAACCATTCAAACGATATTACTATGCTATGTGTGGATACTGCTCAATTTCAAGTATTACGCTCTACTTTCCGAATATACCTTTTACGGTGCTAATGGTACAGAATTTATCAATATGTCAATGAAATGCCATAATCCAACGGCTAACGACAATTCTACTTCTGGGATTGAAGAACCTGACAGTTCTCAAAATGAAGCTAATTCAACTGCTCCAAGAAACGTGGGAAATTAATGCTATGAAATGACCTACTCCAAATCACCGTATTGAGCCTGCCCTTCATTGGACTGACCCAAATACAACCAACTACAAGCGTTACAAAGATTTAGACTTTACTTACTTCTTAAATGTTAACTATATCAATGCTATGGTCGAAGCCAACGCTACTTACGTTGGATTTCTGATAGACTATATAATTTAGGACCTAAGTTTCCAACTTGGTACTACAATTTCTAAGAAAATATGCGTGAATTTGGTCTTACCTACATGTTAGATCATAACGCTAAAGATGAGGTTACCACCTCCGAAGGTTGTGAAAAGTTCTTTAAAGCTGAAGATGAATTTATCAGAGGTAGTATTCTCCTGAAGATATTCCCAAAAAATCGTCCAATGACTAATCAAGGTTCTTATGAATATTGGCAAGACTTAAAAAGAACCTATGATCCAGCTAATTGCTCCCGTATTGCTCTTTCTACCTTCGATAATTTCAAGCTAACTGAAGCTACCCAAGGTGCAGAAAATAAGAGAGTGGATTACTGAAACTAATGCCTTATGTGAAATTTCATCAAAACGCAAATATTACAGTGATGAATTCAAAGAAAAGCTTGAAGTTGAATACATCGATACCTGTGGCCCTCAGAGTGAAGCTAAAGTATCATAATACCGTCACTAATAAGTACAAGCTGTAAGAGACGTAATTATGGAAATTGATAAAGATTGCGACGAAAATATGAGGAGAGAAAATATTTCATCAATCTCATTGAGTAATATTGAAAGAACATTGAGTAAATCATCTTCCAAGCACAGTGTAAATCGTCAACCCAAATTTCTTAATAATAGGAAATGTAAGCCTGCATTTGTTAAAGGAAAATTCTCAACTAAAATTCTCAATAGGTCCACAACCATCCATCATACGAATACCGAATTATTTAGGATGATACAAGACTTACGGAAAGAGATACTAAGTGCTAGTACTGAAAACAGACGTTGTGAAGAAGACAAATAGTAATTTACCTCGTAAAATTGGTAAATCCACTGCTAAGTCGAATTATATTACAATTATAAATTTGAAGCAAGGAACGGATGCAACTGGAAAGCAGAAATAGGTCCATTGAAGAATTTCAAATGTATAGAGAGCGACATATCCTCGATTCTTGAAAATCAAAAAAGGAAGAACTTTTCTGTATATATTTCATATTTTAAAATAACAAAGAAGAGTTATAAAGATAGGATTTTGCAAAAAAGGCATGTTAAATTACTAATACTAATTATCCTGATATTTTACCATTATTGGAACAAGAAACCCCCCTGGAAATAATCGGAAGAAAGTCCAAGCTCTTTCTTCAGGAAACGCCATGTATCCAAGACTTGGGTAAATAAATTGCATCTTTTTAGTGTACATTTGCTTCTTTTCGAGTTTTTGATCTGCAAGAAGGACTAACGGAAGATAAGAAAACATACTCTTTGTAATTTGAAATGGTGACGTGTTTTATACGGGTCATCCGTAGAGTTTTAAATATGTATTGTATAAAGGGAAGGTGCTAGGAATTAAGAGTTGCCTACAAAATTACCTAGGTTTCCTGTTTCACGTCTTTTCCTTCACTTTTTACATTGGAGTTGCTGGTTTATTAATATATAATGGCCATGGGCAATAGGCTAGTAGATTTCATTGTTATTTAACAATGGATCTACAATCCGACCGTCGCTTGTTTCTAGTATCCAAAAGTTGGGCAATTAAAAAAGGCCTCTAAATTTTAGTATCCTGGGCTGCTTATAGCCTACATTTTGCAACGAATGATTTTCTGACAAGGGTAGTCTGCAAAGTTTCGAGGGCAAGCGTTATCTTTACTACTTATCTAATCTCCAATATTTTCTCTGTAGGCACGCTCGTATCAATTTTACATAGGAAACCGAACATCCGCCGTTCCGTCTCCCTGTCAGGCATGTTACGGGTAGGAATAATTTTCTAGCCTACCCTCTTTTGGCTTCCTAGCCTAATTTCTACCCTAGATCAAAAAATTTCTAGCCTACCCCTAGCCTACCCTAACCAAATCCTAGCCTACCCCCTAGTTCTAGCCAAAATATTTTGAGCGGGGATTTCTAGGTAGTTTTGGGCGGTTTTTTCTGGCACTTAACACAGAACCGATTTTTTTCTACCCCTACTTGTAACCTAAAATTGGGAATTTTCACCCCTACTTTCAGTCAAAAATTGAAAATTTCTACCCCTACTCCTAGCCTAAATTTCGAGTTGAAAAATTGCGTCTACCCTACCCCCTAGCCGAACCCGTAACATGCCTGCTCTCTGCTCGACTCGAGCGAGAATCTTGATTAGAATGAAATGGCTGTCGGTGTCGAGGCAGTGACTCCATTTGGTTGTTCTCAGCCTTATCTCAATTTACACTAACTAGGAAATAAAAGAGTCGTCTACATACACTTCACGCAGTACATTTTACAGACCAAATTGCTTGCATAGATATGCGCCCTCCTGATATCTGTTAAAACGGCTTTTTTTGGTTCAACTTAACTCCATCTCGTCGAGGTAATCGTGCCCAGTAGAGTACATATCGTCTTCCAAAGTAAGAATGTTTGCGGCAATTGGCCGACAACTTCTTATCTCCAATTGCAATTCTTACGTCTTGAATCCTGCGTTAATACACACTGGGTTTACACGATAACTGATAGAAAATTGGATACATATCAAAGAGTGGAACAGCGATACATACCTCTTCTTACTACTGTATATTTTTATATAAAGGACAGCGAGGATGAATAAAATATTAGAGCACAATGAGAATTTTTATACATCTCTGGATGTTTTTTCCCTCAGTTTACAGATAATTGAACTAAATCAGAAATCATACGTATATACACACACATAGACACACACAAAAAGAGAGTTAGATAAACTATGAGTGTTTCAATAGCAAACGAAAAAGATGATCCACCGTACAACAACGGCAAGAAAGAAACCTACTTCATTAATTCAGAAACTCTCCATGAACCAGTCCAATCCTCACTAACGCCCACAACAACTGCCTCCATCGACTCCAACGATGCCACCATCGATCATTCCAAATCCGTTTCCAGATGGACTCGTATCAAGGATTCATTCAAAAGGGCAGAAAAGGAAGAAGTGGACCCAAACTTAACAGAAGCTGAAAGAATTGCAATCAACACAGCAAAAGCCCCACTAAAACACACCTTAAAGGGACGTCACATGCAAATGGTAGCCATCGGTGGTGCCATTGGGTCCGGTCTATTCGTTGGTTCCTCCACTGCTTTACGGACAGCTGGTCCGGCTGGGATAGTCATCGGATGGGGGTTAACTAGTACTATGATATATTGTATGGTAATGGCTTTGGGTGAATTAGCTGTCGTGTTCCCAGTTTCAGGTGGGTTTACTACCTATGCTACAAGATTTATTGATGAGTCATTTGGGTTCGCTAGTAATTTCAATTATGCCTTGCAATGGTTGGCTACGTTGCCATTGGAAATCGTTTCCGCTTCCATTACTGTTAATTACTGGCAAACTCCAGAGAGATATAGAGATGGGTTTGTTGCGCTGTTTTGGCTTGTTATCGTTATTATTAATTTGTTTGGAGTTAGAGGTTTCGGTGAAGCCGAATTCGTGTTTTCGACTATTAAGGTCTTGACCGTTATTGGATTCATTATCTTGGGTATTGTTCTCGTAGCCGGTGGTGGTCCAGAAGGTGGATTCGTTGGAGGTAGATATTGGCATAACCCTGGAGCATTCGTTGGTGATAATGCTGGCACACAGTTTAAAGGTGTTTGTTCAGTTTTCGTTACTGCTGCTTTCTCATTTGCTGGTAGTGAACTGGTTGGTATTACTGCTGCAGAAGCTGCCAATCCTCGTAAGAGTGTACCAAGAGCTGCCAAACAAGTCGTATGGAGAATTGTCTTATTTTACATGGGCTCATTAATTATGATTGGTCTTTTAGTTCCTTACACAGATCCAAGATTGATCGGTGCTTCTTCAGTAGATGCATCAGCATCTCCATTTGTCATCGCGATCGTTACTCATGGTATAAGGGGTTTACCAAGTGTCATTAATGTTGTTATATTAATAGCCGTCTTATCAGTTGGGAATTCCGCAATTTTTGCCGGTTCAAGAACCATTGCTGCTTTATCTGAACAAGGGTTCTTACCAGAAATATTTGGATACATTGACCGCAAAGGTAGACCACTTGTTGGAATTATAGTTATATCAACTTTTGGTCTAATTGCCTTCATTGCAGCATCTAAAAAGCAAGGTGAAGTGTTTGCTTGGTTGATGGCGCTATCTGGGTTATCATCATTGTTCACATGGGGTGGTATTTGTCTTTGTCACATCCGTTTCAGAATGGCCTTGAAAGCTCAAGGTAGATCTACAAATGAATTACCATTTGTATCGCCTGCTGGTATTATAGGTTCATCATGGGGGTTATTTATGCTATTATTAATGTTCATTGCTCAATTCTATGTTGCTTTGTTTCCACCTGGTTCAAAACCCAGCGCTGAGGTTTTTTTCGAATCTTATTTATCATTCCCAATTGTTTTAGCCTTCTATTTCGGCCATAAAATTTACAAGAAAAACTGGAAATTATTTATTAAAGCAGAAGATATGGATATTGATACAGGTAGAAGAGAAACTGATTTGGAACTATTAAAACAAGAAATTGAAGAAGAAAAAGCAATCTTGGCAACGAAAGGTTGGTGGTACAGACAATATCAATTCTGGTGTTGAAGTTTTACATACATATACAATTTGCTTCGCATTTATTTTCATTTTAGTATTTAATTGATTCAAATTTTTTAAAAGAAAAACATTTACCTATTTATACTCATTTTCTATAGCTATTTATTTCTCTTGATTCAGTACGTAGTAACTACAAATAGATCCATATAAATCACATCGATGGATATATATATATTGTCGGAATTATAATGTATCTGGCACATAGTGTACAACCACGTGGTTTCGTACAACACAACATATATTTTCTATATAAGGAAAGTTTTATTCCATATGTAAAGTGTATAATATATATTACTCCCCTGTTCTAGGACAGGGAGGAGCAATTCTGTTAAGAATCTACCTATAAGGTCTGGTCCTGCAGTCTAATCTGCATCCAATATATGGTTTAATATGTTCTATCTGTTACCAGGAAATATACCTCGAATATATATATCCTACAAGAAGTGATTCCTACAAGAAGTGATTCCTACATGATTTAAAAAAGTTTCATGATCATTACGAAGAAGACCAACTTGTCGCTACTGAATTTCCTCGCAGTTCGAAAAAGGAGTCTCATTCTATATTTACTTCAGGCCCTCCATTTGTGTAACAATATCTGTATTTGTTGATAATATGATATCGTTAAGGTTCAATATATTCGTTTAAAAAAATCAGAAAATCCTAAA